>NW_022685717.1:444089-463664 GCF_011630105.1 Anneissia japonica
CCCAGTAATGGCGCCGACAATAGAGGGCGACACTCAAAAATGTTCTTTTGGATAGGTCTATAGTCATGATGTGCTTACATATAGTCATGATGTGCCCATATACAGTCATGATGTACCCATATATAGTCATGATGTGCCCATATATAGTCATGATGTGCCCATATACAGGCATGATGTGCCTCTATATAGTCATGATGTACCCATATATGGTCATGATGTGCCTATATATTTAGTCATGATGTGCCTATATATGGTCCTGATGTGATGTCATCATGCCATATTTAGGCATGTCACATGTTTTGTCAAATAAAATTTGATAATATGGACAGGGCTAAAGACATGCTTTAAGCCGGTTTTTACACTCTAGGCAAATTTATTCAACCATGAATGAACCATTGGTTTATTCGCACACTCACATCTCTATCAGAGTTTTTCGCTTCAGTGAAATCAGTAGTTCGAACTTTTTCAAATTTTTGCAAAGGGAAAAATGCAAAACCAACCAGACCTCAGGAAGTGAACCAACGCTTCTGATTCGCGCGAATAAATTTGCCTAGTTTAAAACCGGCTTAAACTAGATTTAATATTACATTCTGTATCATAGGATCTGCAAAACTGAACTTACGGGCACGAGCCACGGTGCAACGTTTGGTGAGCACTCATAAAAACAAAGGTCATGGTTCAAAAAAGCTGTACATGCTTTAGAGAGCTGAGTGTCACAATGATGCCAGTTGAAATTCAACCAGGAATGTGATTGGTGAAGTCCCCTCGTTGTTTCTTCTGTACAGCATGAGAGTTCTTTATATTGGTTACACTGTGGAAACATTCAACATTCATTAGTTATAATCAACAGTAGAAAAAAAAAAATTGTATTAGTATAAAATAATACAATAATTAGAATATTGTTTTGAAATTTTAAATGTTTGACAGTTTTCGAATGCATTTTCTTCTTTTATAACAGTAATAATAATAAATAATAACAACAACAATAACAACAATATAATAATAAAATAATATTAATAACAAAATACAGTAACAAATAATAATAATAATAATAATAATAATAATTACGGTCGAAAATTTCACGGTAATGAAATTTGTTTGTGTTGTGATCAAAAGTTTAAACGTTTAGTATATTCAAACACCAACACAGATGAGCTACTTTTCGAATAATTATTATTATTAGTAGTATTTGCTCTAGTTTTCCTCAACAGCCTGATCACAGCATAATGTAAATGGAGACCACTGCAATTGACTGGTCAGTGGTAAGTTGTTAAGGTCAGTGAGGTTAGACAGTGCACGGTTTATAAAGCATTTAAAGAGTATTTTGAATGTGGTACATTTATGAATTGGTATGTATAATGAATGTTCATGAGCGCAAAGGGGAAGAATATTTTCATGAGTTTAAAGATGGTTCCATTTGACAAGACGGAGCAGAGTAGAATGGAACAGTCAATCTTTTAACAAATGAAACTGTTCTTTCTATTGCATGAATAAAAACATTTATTTTAACACACCCAAAATAGAATCTTGTCATTTCATATTTTATGAAAAAAATATACAAATGCAAGGTGGAACTAAATATCCATGATGAGTTACAAAATGGATGAATAACCGATGTCACATGATACAAAATCTAATCAAATGACAGGGAAGTGTGTTTTTATAAAAGTCAATGAAGCTGTTGAAGGAAAGTAGTTACATGATATATTTTTTACCTGACCAAATAAATTACTTTCTGGTCCTGGCTTAGTCTTGTGATTTACTCCATCAAGACAACGATTCAAATATGCTTCAACTGAATCTTCTGAACTGGTCATAGTGACTGTTGAGAAAAAGATGAGCCACAACGCCAAATCCATGACATATAACTCACCCATTAAGGCACTGTGAAGGACAAAAATACAGTATAAAATTTAATATTTTTTACTTATATTTTGGCACATGGGCCATAATGCCAGAATTTCCTCCAAGCAGGGAGGTGTTAGTGGTCTGACGGGGGAGGGGGATGTTAATTATTGGTGGGGTACAAGAGCGTAGTGCTAGTGCAGTTCATTGGATAAGCCCTACAGTACTTCTTGGCTGTAATTGGTTCTTTAATTGGTTCTATAATATATGCTGTAGACTAAAAGTTTACAAGTTTTTATAGTATCAATTAAAGACTAGATGAAATTCTTCTAAGTAATAATAATAATCATAATTCCTTTCCTCCAACAGGAGGAAAGGAATAAGTGATCATACGGTGGGGTGGGGGGTCTGTTAACTATTGGTGGGGTACAAGAGTGTAGTCCTAGTGGTGGTCCATTGGCTAAGCCCCTACTTTTTGGCCATTTTAAGTTATTCTGACACATACAGTATTTTAATAAAATGATTTTTCTTTCCAATTTAAAGAAAATTTTTTCTTCTTCTGTCCATCTGACAAATAGCGTCCAACAGGGGGGGCCTGACCTGTCGGACAGGAGAGCATGAGAACTCATCACCTCTGGCTCGGGAAGGGGAAGATCCAGAGATGTCCGAAAGGGGGAGGAGCAATCAAGAGAAAACTAGTCTAGTAATAATCAAGAGAAAACTAGTAACAATAAACTAGAGTCCGGGACGCCGAAAATAACCTCTAGAATCTCAGAGGCATTTTGGTAGGCCTAGATCAATTTTTTTTTTGCAATAGGAAAGGGGGGGGGGAGGGTGCGGGGTCGTCATGTTAGGCCTACTATACTACTACTAACATATCATGCCATATCTACCTAGAGAGAAAGCCCACTACGACTACTACTACTACTACTTAGGCTAGGTCCAGAGGTCTGGTGGTACGGCCTAGCTAGCCTCTAGGGGGGGCCTACTGTAGGCCTAGTCCTGCTAGGCTAGGCCTAGCTTTATGGTTTATATAATAATTACTGTATTAGATTTTCAAAACACATTTATAGCTTCTCATAATCTTACCACTGACAAACAAATTTCTTCATATTCTCAGTAAGTTTCAACGGACTCCCTCAATGTTTACTTCACCGTACATGGCGCGTCTCCGTCCCCGTGCGACTCGCTTTCTTTCTTTTTTTCCGTTCGCTCAGCGTGCGTGAGGTGAGTACAGGCTGATGAAATCAAACTACCCACGTGTGACGATTTTACTAGCTTCATATGGAACGCCAAAATGGCCATAGTAATACAGTAAAACCCTATAAGGCGACACCCTCGGGACCCCAAAAGCGTCCCTTTAATAGGAGTATCCCCTGAATATGGTACCTCTATTCAGGGGACATTGACCACAAATGTGAAAGTTTACCCTTAATAGAGATTTTTTGGCATGATTTCGTACAATGATGACATAGATTCTTTGTATAGGCTATTTTAATTGGCCTAAGATAAGAATAAGTTGCAGCTTTTATTATTACTAATTTATAACAATAATTTTTATTAATTCTGATTCATTAAGATATGAAACAACAGAAATGTTATTAAAACAACAAAAGTTGCACATGTTCCCAATATTGTTTCATGATTCGAGTGCAATGTTAATAACCAAATATTCCTTTTTTAATTAGGTCTTTCTATTGGATGTACAAGATAGCGTAGAGTAACAACTTAAATAACTCAGGATACAGGCTGTAATGTATACACTAAACAAGAAATCTCCATGTCAAAATTAAAAGATTGTATTATATGAAGTACAGAAACACTTGCACTAGGCCTACATACCAATTTCCATTCTAAATATTGAGAGGAAAAATTCTGGTCAAAATATAAATTTGAATGAATTTTTACACTACTGTAAAATTTGTTTTGATACAATAAAAAAGTGTCCTTTTATAGAGGTTAAAATGTATTGATTTGTTGACCATTTGGCACATTCAGAAAGTGTCGCCGTCCCCTTAATAGGGGTTGGCCATAGTGTTAAAATATTTCCCCTCGTTTTCACGGAGAGGTGTCCCCTTAATAGGGGTACATGAATGTGTGTCACAAAGAAGGGGTTCTACTTTATCACTTATCATTAAACTTTGTAAATTTATTTACCCTGGGTGAATTCATAACTGATAAGATTGAAGATATATTTAGCCTAAAAATATCAAGAACCACCGTTAATAGTTACTATGTTCATTATTTCATTTAAAAACCATATTAAAAAATAAACATGTTCTATCAGAATAAAACTAAATTTAAAGAATTTTTTATTGGTGGAAAAAATAATAGAGATTTATAACACCTTGAAAAAAATGATCTGGTTCTGGTTCGACGATACAACCCAAAAAACTCATAGGGGTTTACAAGATAAAATCGAAAATAAATAGTCCCATAATATCAAATAACTATAAAACACGTAAAAAAGCCGCGTTTTACCTTGAAATACCGTAGTACCCCAGAACACGTTATTTTGTGCTTGTAGTAGATTATACAAGTTTCAAAATACCAGAATTGTTTTAGCCCTGTGACCTTTTTTTTTTTTTTGTTAGATTGATAGTTGTTGTGATGACGTAGTTATAATAATGATTATAATGATTGTAGCCGGACCGGAAGTTGAAGAATGGAAAATATATAAAGAAAGGTAAGTGAATAGTAGCGACGTTTCGATATAATATCAGCAGAGCTTCATGAGGCTGATAATAGATCTGATATTTGATCTAAACGTCGCAATTACGTACTTATTCATTGGTTTCAATTCATTACCTTCCTTCACTATTTGGAAACTTAATTAAATTATTCGAAGGAAAATATTTAAGCCTTCATCTATTTTACGGGATTTTTTTTCATATTGATAGAATGTGAATGGAATTAGCTGCACATGATCCTACACAGGAATAAAGATGTTCAACATTACGTCAGGGGCGGATTCACTAGTAGTAGTAGTGGGCGAAGTCGGCGCTATATCTGACGAAGATCGTTGATACCCTGCGCAGCATAATGTGTAGAGCGCCGCCAACATACACACAAAGTTTGGATTACTTCAATTCTCAGTCCTCTGCTTTTAACAAGAGTTGCTTCTTGGCTGCCCTTGAGATTGCAGTCAAACAACCAAGAACATGTGGGAGACAAGTGCATCGTACCAATGTGCCAGCGGATTTACCAGAAATGTATTATCGAAAAGCAGTTACAATCCCATTTCTTGACCACCTCAACCAGCAAATGAATGCAAGAATCACAGACCTACATTCAAAAGCATCAATGGGGTTGAAGTTGGTGCCGTCAATATTGACGTGGATTTCCAATTCTTTACAGACGACATTCCATGTGTAAATAGCCTGGAGCTGAGCTACAACAATGGGCTTTGCTTTGGCGTTCGAAGACAGACAGAAAAGCCCAACAGCATTCAGTTGCCTTGAAGGATATTGACGAAGTGTTTTTTGCCAACATATCTATCTGCAATTCTGAAAATATGCGCAACGTTTCCTGTGACAAGTTACGAATGTGAAAAGAGTATTAGTGCAGATTTCTTAAGACGTACTTTTGAGATCCACTATGGTGTCTGACCGTATCATCATTGGCGTTAATATATATTCATCGTATTGTTAATAGTAGAAATAGTAAAAGCATTTGCTATTAGGCAACCAAGCAAAATATAACCTACCAATGATTGTTAGTGCAAACATAAAATCTCCGAAACTCCGATCGGGGACAGTATAGTTTACGTACTCTATTTAAGCGTAGCCATTGTTATTAATGTCTTTTAGAACGTTTAAAAAAAAATATTATAGAATGTTATAAAATTTAATTGCCTACTGCCTTCAATAATATTCATCGTATATACTCCCATATAAGGCAACCCGCGTGCAAGACGACCCCCGAGTTTGAGAAGGTTATTGGACGATATTTCGGGCGTATAAGACCCCCTATTTATAAGACACCCCCCCCCCCCCCAACCTATTTTCAACGTTGTAATTTATTTGTTGCTGATGGATGGATGGATAAAAACATCCAAATATGGGGCTAATCTTCAAAAATACAATTTTATGGGCTTTTAAAAACCAATCTATCTATCCATTTACCGTATATACTCCCATATAAGGCAACCCGCGTATAAGACGACCCCCTGATTTTGAGAAGGTTTTTGGACGATTTATCTGTCGCACGTATGACGACCCACTGTTTTCCGATCGTAACTTACTATTTTAAGCCTCTTCTTATAAAAGAGTATATACGATAAAATGTAGATATTTTATCGAATTAAAGGCCTACCGGTACTTCATTTCGTATTGTTCATACCCATTGCATCATATCACTGTGTCTATGCAAGTAAATATAGGAAAATGCTGACAAACCAAATTGTATTTGCTTCCTTTATTAAACCGTCTAAAACTGAAACAAAGCGAAACAGGCAACGCTTCCAGGGGCCTTCGCGTCACGTCAAAATATTGGGGGGGGGGGGGCGGGTGGGATAAAATAATTTTGTTATCAACATTAATACATTATGCTAAGTTTCATCTTTGTAAGCGCATAAGACATTGCAAATTATTTCTGTAATAGTCTTTTGAAGTGTGTAAAGCTCCATTTTATCCCATACATAGTCAAAGAATTAGGGGGCGGGGATGATACAATGGACCATCCCTCCTTGTCAAATATTGGGGGATATATCCTCTATCCCCCTGGGATCTACGCCTATGGCCCTTGGTGGCCCCGGTCCCCCACCCTATGGGAGAGGGATACCCTCCCAAACTCTCCCCCTCTGACCTACGGTCCTCGATGGACCGCTTCACCACCATCCCCCCTCCCCCGGCTCAGAAATCCTGGATCCGCCACTGTACGTTGATTTGTTTATTAACGATTCCTTATGCAAAACAACATTAATAACGAAATAAAATTTTGGTTTCGTTCATTGTTCCTTTATCAATGGTGAAAGACAACGCACAGTGTGTATAAACTGACAGCAGAGGTCCCCGACGGTCGTTGGCCGACGCGATTCTATGGAGAACGCATCACATGAGTAATTCCGTTCTAGCGTCGCGTCGTCGAAGAAATCGAAAGCTCCGGACCCTACTGACAATCAGCAGACGGTGTTGCGTCGTTCCCCTTCCCACATTCACGATTTTTGCTACTATGGAGCACGATTTTAAAAACGTTTCAAAATTGCGCTCTATCGTAGTGATTCGTACTCAAAAAGTTCAAGTTTTACGTTTCATCAAGACGCTACTAGGACTAATGCATGCGATAGTGCGACGACATTTTTAGGAATTATAACGATAGAGTTACGATTTGTGACGACGTACTACGAATTACCAAAATATTAATTTGACGTCACTACGATTTTACAAAAACGCAAGCACGACGTTAGAACACGATTTAACAAGACAAACATCATATGACATGACAAAAAAGCGCACTGTTCAAACACCATTTGCAAGCTGCTGCTATAGAAGAGGGAAATTTGTTTTTGCTATTTGAAATTTTGCTGCTACAGTTTTGATAATCAAGAGAAAGCGTCGGTCACGCCGAATGCATAGGCCTAAACGAAGTGTATGGGTACAGCCATGGCTCTTACATCGTCCATATTTTAGACAGTATGAACACTTGCTTGTAAAGTTAAATAGAGAAGACCAAAGAGGCTTCAGAATCTTCCTCCAAGTGAGCAAGGAATGTTCAGTGTGTTGAAAAACCTTTCTGACACAGAGCCACGTGATATACCACGGTCTTGATGGTATCTTGGTGGCATCGTATCTAATCGTCTCAGCACATCAGCGACGTCTTGGCTTGTCGTAGGTGTCGTTGGTAGTGCGAATGTACAAGACATAGTCACGACGACAACCTTACGCCACTCACACGATGCCGCTGCGGTTACGATTGAGCACGATTTTTTTTTAACATTCCAAAAAAAATCGTGCTCCATCACGATGACATTAATATCCAGTACGATGCAATACGATGAATTTGTTTGACCACGACATTTACGACGACGCCATTGCGATTTTTAAAAATTGAAAATTCGTGCTCTGTCGTAATCGTGAATGTGGGAAAGGGGCAGTGGAGTTGGATTAGTCAGCCGACGGCCGTACGACGCAGTGAGTGCCCGGAATGGGCATTATGTCTATGTAGAAAATAAATAAAGAAATTGAAGACAAAAATGTAAGCACAGAGTTTTTATTTAATGATAAAAACAATCATTGCACACATTAGGCAACTATACAAAGCGCTTTTCCTGTTTACAAAATTATATAGGCATATTCCATGTTTCACTTAGGCCTATTTGGTTTTACAAAGACAGTTTTACTTAATTTTCATTTTTATAAAAGTTGCATCAAAAATACAAAACTCAATTCAAGTAAGAATATCGTATTCCTACAAGTCGTAAAACTTTGATTAAATAGAAAAAATAATACTGAAAGGAAATAATTTAATAATAATAATAATAATAATTAGTGTAGTTTTATATAGCGCACATATCCATATAATGTAAGATGCTCAGGGCGCTTGATATGTCTACTAGGAACTCGACCAATGCCTACATAGCATACTACGCAATTTCAAAACAGCAGATGCACTGATTATGTTTAAATAACAAAAACATGCCAAGTAAAGAGAGGGAAGCCACGACCCAATGAAATGTGTAACTATTCGCCCTCCTCTCTTTATTTTTTTACGGTACCATGTTAATCGATTCAAGGATTACTGCGTTTTTAAAGTTTCGTTGCATATATCGCAAATAATAACATAAATTTTAAGCTCTGTCCACACTATCAAATTTTCTTTGACAAAAAACTGTTGTATGTCCATATATAGTCATAATGTGCCCATTTATAGTCATGATGTGCCCATATATAGTCAGGATGCGCCCATATATAGTCATGATGTGCCCATATATAGTCATTATGTGCCTATATATAGACATGATGTGCCCATATAGTCATGATGTGCCCAAATATAGTCATTATGTGACCATATATAGTCATTATGTGCCCATATATAGTCATGATGTGCCCATATATAGTCATGATGTGCCCATATATAGTCATGATGTGCCCATATATAGTCATGATGGGCCCATAATAGTCATGATGTGCCCATATATAGTCATGATGGGCCCATATATAGTCATGATGTGCCCATATATAGTCATGATGTGCCCATATATAGTCATTATGTTTTTGTCAAATACAATTTGATAGTCTAGAAGGGTTTAGGCCACTGATGCGTCGATATCAAAGCAAGCCAGTTGCTGTCCATTGTGGCTCAGTTTGGCCGACACTTGATAGTCCCCGCTGATGCCCGGCAAGTTCGACGAAGGAATCTCAAACTCGCTGGCGGGAAGGATGTAGTCGCCCTGAAAGACATCAAACAAATAAGGCTTTGTTATCACTCTCAAAAGGCTCGTCATACCCGGAAACTTTCCTAGCTATGGAGAGTGTATAATAATGTATATAAAAATAATAGTTAACATCATCTTTAGCTGTTGGTAAGATAAACGCGTCATACCGTTATAAT
Organism: Anneissia japonica; assembly: GCF_011630105.1. Taxonomy (NCBI): domain Eukaryota; kingdom Metazoa; phylum Echinodermata; class Crinoidea; order Comatulida; family Comatulidae; genus Anneissia; species Anneissia japonica. The sequence goes on from NW_022685717.1 coordinate 453,486, forward strand.
AGTCCACATTATATAGCAATACAAAGAAATAATTTATAATTTGGAAAAAAGGCCATCATTATACTTGTCGTTAATATTACATATAATAATTATTATAATTATTCACCATCAATTACAATTCTTTATGTTAAATGTAATGTAAAAACAATGTATTAAATAAGTGAAATAGGCCTACTTGAGATTTACCTTAGTCAGAGGGCAGTGGCAGGGGATGTTATACTTTGGCAGAGGATCAGGACAGGGTGTTCCGGCACTGATGAGTGTGCAAACGTCATCATAGGTACATGAACCAACATTGTCAATACATGGAACGTCAATCCATACTACAACCTGTAACATTAAAAAAAAAAAAAAAAAAACAACTTTCAGTCACCAGGAAGAAGTATCGTCATTTGAAGAAACGCGAGTTATATAAGCATGATGACGGGAGGGCCCAAGAACACGATGTTTTCTATGAAAATGCAACGCCACAACACAACGCGCGCACAACGGATTGTTTTTAATGACGATCCGTCAGACTGCCACCGAAAATCATCATAAGCATGATGACGGGAGGGCCCAAGATCACGATGTTGTCTATGAAAATGCAACGCCACAACACAACACGCGCACAACGGATTGTTTTTAATGACGACGATCCGTCAGACTGCCACCGAAAATCAGTAGACGGCGTTGTATCCTCTAGACCAGGAGCGGGTTCAGATATGTCCGAAAGGGGCCGGAAAAGATGTCGATGTCGGGGACATTCCCTCGCGAAGTTGTTGTTTTCTGACGACAGGAAATAACCTCCTGAGGCGTTTTTGGCGAACGATAATTACTTTTTCTTTTTAATTTGTATACAAGGTAATAGGCTTATTTAAAAATACTGTAACTTGAAAGTAAGATATTTATTAACTGTTCGATTTTTATTGCTTAATAATTGCTTTTTAAAGCAGCGCATGCGTTGGAGACCTATAAACAATATTATTAGGTCCATAATTGTAGATAGGAACGTGCGCGAGGTAGAAGCGAAGGATCGTTAGAATAAAACAATAGGTATAGGTATAGATTTTTTGTATGCTCTCTGTAATCATTTGTTCAAAGATATTTATATTAACGTAAAAGGAAGAAGTCTCTTAAAAAAACCCACACACGGAATCAAGAAAAGATAAAATACTTTAGAAGTAGCAAGTTTTAGTTTCTGTTTTTATTATTTAGTTTCAGAAGTTCCTTAATGTATATAGTATGTGCGTCATTGAAATATTATTTGTTTATACAATCATAAATAGGCCTATCTATTGTTTATATTAACTTTTAAACACTATAATTTCAAAATATAAAACATTCATTTGCTTAATTTTGTCTGTTAAATATTGAATTTTTCGAATATATATGTTTTAACTTGTTATTCATTCAATTTTATTTATTGCTGTATTCACGAATAATATTTGTTTTACCTTCTTCTTGACAGTCAATTCCAACTTGACCTTTGACTCGATGTCAACGCCTACAGAAGCATTGAACGCAACAGTCACGTTACCAGGAACTACAAGAGGGTCAGGAGTCAGCGTTACGGTGGCTTGTACTGGAGCGGACGTATCGCACGATCGCCAATTGAATGACGTCACTTTATAGCTGCTGTATCCCTTGAATATCAATTAAAAAATAAGCAATCGATCACTATTATAAATACTATTTTCTGGAGAAAAAAAAAGATGAATAAATACAAATAGTTTATAATAGACCTATCCACTCGTCGTAAGACTCCAAATAGGCCTATAGAAAACAAGTTGTCGCAGCGACGAGGTGGGGTCGGGAAGGCATGTGAGTGGAGAGGCAGGGGCAAGAGAAAATGTCCTGTGGCCTAAATAGGAGTGTTGAAAAATACGTATTGGGCCTATATTTAAACGAATAAATCGTAGTAATTGGACAACTAAATAACAAATTATAGGCCTAAGTCCTAGAGTCTGGGACATCCACTCATTGGCCATGGCAAGATCAATTTCCTGACATTCTTTCATTCACCACTGGGCCACAGGTGGACCCTTGGCTTGAAAAGACAGGAGAACAAAACACTGGGTTACGATCGCTGATATCACTACTAACCACTGATTTTTGTCGTCTATTATTTCCATATTATAGGCCTACAGTAGATTATGGTTTCGAATGTCCTCAATGATGCGCTGGATGTAAATGGACAATTAGTTCACTATACATTTAACGCCGAAGAATGTACTTAATAGAATTTAAGTGCCGGGCAATTAAGCCAAATGTACAATATCTCGTTCATATTGCAAGAATTTTTAATGTTCTACCCTTTGGTGGTCAAGCTAGAGTCTACTCAAATTCACTGAGCGTGCGTTTACAACAATTGAAAACTATTACAACAACGTGATAGCCAGGTGTGCAAGTGCACTTTCTGTAAATAATTATGTTCTGTCATTTTAAGATAAGGAAGTAAATATACAGTTTTTCACAAAGGATTTTGAGAAGTGAATTCCCCCTATTATGTTGCATTAATGAACATTTTCTTAAAAATTCATGATTATTCATAAAATGGAGAGAGCTTTTGTGTTTTATAGCTTAAAAACTGATTCAGATTTGTTCCCCCTTATTTTTCATTAGACTGCTAGGGATATTTGTATTTATATATTTATATTTCTATGGAATAAAAAAGACTATAAAAAGGCTGAAAACACAAACATTATTATTTTATATATGCAATTTGCTATTATAGGCCTAATCAATAAATTCCCCATCAACCGATATAACCTTAAACCTGTCTCTTATACACATCTAGATGTGTTTAAATTAGAACTTATTTACAATGGAAGAGTCCTACATAAAACCAATTATAAACATTAGAACAACGATAAAAAATATTGTAAGAGTAACAAGATCCTTCGGTTGTAGACCTTTATCATCTTATAACGGAAGGAAATATAACGGATAGGCCTATATATATTTTCATAACGGATATATTACTGTATATATATACTGTATACATATTCATAACAGAAATAATATGTTTTATATTCTGATTCTGATTTAGGCTTGTAGCTAAAATGGTTTCTGTAATTTGCATTGTTACAGGGTTCCAAATGATCAGCTTCTGTTGGATGGTTAACCTAATTTAGTATGGTTCAAATAAAGTAATATAAACGAAGGTCCTTCGGAAGATCTCGTTCTTTTCTTCAATATATTATGGCAAATTGCAGACTATGTCTTTGTATTTCATTTACGTATTTAGTGGCCTATCCAGCACCTTCAATTCACACACACAAATAGAAAAACGCTGATAACAAAATGTACGCAATAATGTATAAAATACAGGCCCGTAGCGTGACTTTATTTGTGGGAGGTTCGTTTCAGTGGAAAGTGGACCCCTACTAGCTCCGATACTCTGGATAACATTGTAAATATATCTATACGTATATTAATTTTTCGTTTTTAAATGCGGGCCTTTTTCAGTTTTGGGCGGTTCATCGTAGCCCTCTTAACCCCCCACGCTACGGGCCTGAAATATACCGTACTATAAGAAAATATAATACGACGGGCTTACAGTATGCTAGATATAAATCAAATGTGAATTAAGGACGAGACGTTTAAGCCGTTGGCCCCGTGTGCATTATGGCCCATGTGCACGTTGAAGAACGCAGTACATGTACAGTACTCCGGAAAAGAGTAGGGGATTGTCTCCCGGTGTACTGCCCAATGACCACCAGAAGGACCCCATTGGAAATGAAGTCTTCTTCTAGACTTTCGTGGGCTACCCTTGGTGTTTACTCTGGTTAACATTTTAGCTTTTGATTGTCAATTTCTATCTCTAGGCCTATACCGAATTAATCCAGCTATTGTTCCCATAGCATTGTTATTTAATATTATATAGCAACAATAACATACTATTAATCATTATACAAGTAGGTCTTATAGTAACATAATGAACTTTCCGTAGTCAGGCTGACATGCAGTCGCTAAGCTATATAGGGTCTGTGGTAGCCTACGGGATTCATGGTCATCCTACTGATTGGACGACCCATACGTAGGTCTAATAATTTGCTTGACCTTACCTTGGAAAAAGCATAGTTTTCGTAGGAATAACGTTCGGGTTTAATAGGAGTACCCAACAGCTTCATCAACTGCTCGTAAGCTTCTTTCTGACCTAAAGGATGGCATTCAGCAGCCACCAACAGGCCAAGTCCTATGAAGATCGTAAGTGTAAATTTCATTTTGGCTCTCGCTGTCTTGCATAAGCGTGGTATGTGATTGATTACGTTGTGATGTGCTGCGCACACTTTAAGAAGTGAGTACTTAACAATACAGTTAAGTAGGTGTGGTTGGTTGTATTCATGAATGGTCCAATAGCCAATGGACGGACATGAGTAATACTTTTGTTAAATATTCATGAGATTGAATAATAAAAATAGAGCATGGATAAAAAAAAGTTACAGATTTCGACGGCACTCTGTTCACGGAAGCACACAAAATTGTTATATTGATGATGTAATGTCAATAAAAGTTATTGGATTGTTTTTTGTTTTTGCTTTATATCAAGTATAGGCCTACAAATTGGCCGCCGGGTTTTATCTAAGAAACCGAAAGGTCCACTGATTTCTCAGATAAGATAGTATAATACATAGGCCCTACTCCAAGTATCGAAATGCACGCCATCGTATCGGGATTCAATATTTCGACATTAATTATGTCATCACCAGGAATGAAAAATTATCCATATTTGCGAACTTATATGCCGAGTACCAAAAGTGTTTGACCAATCAAAACATCACCCCTAGAAGGTGACATAGCTATGAATAAACTATAGATCAAAAAGCATTCTTACACTACGGATCAAAGTTACCTACAAAAACAAAGCAAGCTCCTTTGTAGCTTTCAGCCTATTGTTAGGCAATGAGTGTAGCCTACGTATAGCAAACGCTTCTTTAAACAATAGTATACACCAATTTTGCGAACTGTCAATAATGTTAGTATTCGAAAATATTAAACCTAATTTATTACTTACATTACAGACTACATTATTATTTTCAAGTATACCTTGTAAACCTAAAACATATTTCAATGCCTCACAAGTTTGTATATGATCTTTTATAACACAATCATCTGGGCGACAATATTCTAAAAATGGGTGTTATGAAATGTGTGTTGGGTATTAGGCCTCCCATACCTAGAAAGTCGGCATCAGGTGCCCTCCTAAATAATACAAATCATATGATGCTTTTATCAGCGGAGAGACTAAAGGAGTTGGAATTTAATTCAATTCTATCTTTATTGTCAAACACTGTAAAATATACGGTTTTAAATTTTTGTTTGTTCTGTTTGTTCACCGATTAAAATAAAAAAATATTCTTATTGATATAATCACATACTAAAATACACAACACAAACATCACATAATAAAATGTCAAAATATAAAGGTAAGGTTTAAAATTAGTAAAAATGGTAAACATTTGGCTAAAATATAGGTCTCAAAAATTTCAAACAAAAAGGCACGAGTTTTGTATATAGTTTTTAGTCGCGAGAAAAAGTCCTGCTGTCTCACGAACAGAACCCAGGACCATAAGATCACAATGCAAGCATCTTAACCACTAAGCTATTCAACTCCACTCTAATCGTTAGAATTTGTTTGTATTTGTAATTTATTAAAACATCCAACAGTGTAAACGCCAATTACAGGATAAACATAAATATATAACAATATGATAAAGACAGAAAGCAGATCATTGCATAATAATTATTAAAGTCAGAAAAAAAAATATTATTAACAAATTTCTGTATTAATCATCATCATCAAACCGGATTTGATTTACAATCACAAATAAGGCGAGACTTTTATTTACACCTTCTTACGCGAACTTTTTGAAAGATCGTCAGAGAGCGAAAAAAAAAAAATTGTTTTCGAATTTAGCAAAATGTTTTTCAGAAAATCTTTCAGACGGAGAAGAAAATAAAAATATTTTATTGTTTAATGTAAACAGTGTCATAATGGGATGATTAAATGCTTTAAATTTTAATATTTAATTAGGGAGAAATGTAGATATCCTGTTTTTAAAGATTTCAAGGCAGCGACAGGGGTAATGAAAATAAAGAAATAATTTAATTTTTTTCTGAAATTTCCATTTTTTTGTGGTGCTTTATTTTTATTCGAAATAGTAATAAGTCCACTAATGATATTTAAATATAGATTTGAAAACGGTAACTAGCACTGACCTTTCCACCTTGCCCTGACCCTTGGATATTGTCATCACACAATAGTGTAAATGTACGTAAACATGTGCGTTTATGAACAACACGTGTTTATTGGACACGCGTATTCTTGCACTGTTCTGATTGGTCCGTAGGCAGGATTTTCGATGGGGTGGTGCGTTTTGCAACCGAAGTGGACCTTAGGATGGGCGACTGCCAAGGGATCCCCGAGAGGGTGGGGCGAATCTTCTGGAAAGCTCTAACAAAGTATCCTTTTGAGGGCCTTTTAAATGGATTTCTAAAATCCACAATTTGTAATATCCTATTTAAATTTTCATTCATTTGAGTATTGTCTAGGGACCTACAGTAAAGCAGGAGAAATAGAGGGTGGGGTGAAGGGAGAAACTTGCACAGACAGATGGTCAAAACCACCTCAGCCCCACCATGGTTGGGGCTGAGGTAAGAAAATTTATGATTATGGCACCTCCGAAGTGGCCGGAAATGGCACTCTCAGACAAACTTTAATTATGATTTTACTTTTTTCTCCATTTCTTTTATAATTTTAGGGGGCTCTCCCCCCTTGAATCCACCACTATGAAATTATAATTTTTCATGTCCTTTACATCTGTAGGCCTACAATCACTGGAACTGATAACAGATTTCGTAGCACATTATTAAAAATCAACGGGTAAAAAAGCGGGCAAAAAATTGTAATGCATACTATAGCATTCGCGATAATTAGGAACGATTTTAGTGAAATAATAGGTTTTTAAAAGTGGACTTTTTAAAATTTGGTGGTCCAGGGGCAGAGGCCTGGAGAGTGTTTGTGAGAAAAAGCGACAAAGTAACATTTTGAGGGTCTTACATAATAGATTTCTCAAACACATAATTCATGAATATTTCATTTAAATTTTCATTCATTTGGGTGTTTTTGGGACCTGAAAAAGTAACGTTATTATGTCCTGTACATCTGCAGGCCTATAGATAACATAGATCAATCTGCAATCACCAGAAGCGATCAATTTCAAACAAATTTCATACCACATTATTAAAAATCAACGGTTAGATAAGCTGGCAAATATATAATGCAATGCATGCTATAGAATTTTGTGATAATTAGGAACGATTTTGTGAAATCATGGGTTTTAAAAAGTGGACCTTTTGGAATTTGGGGGGGGGGGTGCGTCCACACCCCCGGCCTACGGGCCTGGTTGTTAAGTTTGATTGACACTCGGGAAAGGTCCATTATTCGCTATAGGTGACAATCCCTGACACACACGATTTAAAATAAGCAATTTAAAAAAAAGTTTGTATATTTTAGAAAACAAAACACAATAATTATAGTTCTTATCTAAAATAATGGTGATTATTTATTCCTCAAGTTTATTACATAAATATATTTCATTTCATAATTAATATTTATAACAATTTGTTTTACAAAGCGTCCATTTAAAAAGTTTAATAAAGATCCATTAAATCGTTAAGGTTGGTTTTCTGTAAGACATTGTATCAATTTTAAAACAATAACAAAATTACAAACTACGGACGGCAAATCTTCATTGTTGCTCATACAAGCAACAGTAAAAATAAGATAATTTCAGAATTTATAATACTTTTATATATCAATATATTTATAAAGTAATTACATTTCATTATTTATATAAGACCTAAAACTTTGTATATATTATATCTGCATATTTGTCTGCCATGTGACATTGCACTGACTATACCATTAACTCTAAGTATTTGGTAACTGTCTGCTGTCATATAGATTTGATTTGAAATTATTGAGCAATCAGAGTAAAATACAAAAACAATGAATACAATGATAGCATCCTTGAGAAAACAGAGCCAGCTAATCAACTAAAAATTATCCATTTTAATATGCAAATTGGTTGGTTGAATCGGGGAGCCCTCAGATTGCGTTGAAACGATTGCAATGAAAACACTGCCAGCGACAGAGTAGTGGATAACAAGTTAATGAAATTTTTACCACATTATTCTTAATAGTTTAGTTAATTTCTTTTATTCTAAAATTCAGGTTGGGTGGAAGTTGGTGGTACATTTTAAAAAATATTTAATGTTTTGTGAAAAAGTATTGGACTCCATTGGGGTTTGAATCATAAGAGATTAGTACTGTGGCAGTGTTTTTAAAATCAGCTTTAAAGGACAACAGGTTCCACATCCATATCCATCCAGCCTTGGATCCTGTTTACTGCTGTCTCACCAAGAACACTCTTGAACTTCCCATTAACACATCCAAAGAAACCACCTACAAAAATAGCATAATCATATAATAATAATAATAATAACAAAAATAATAATAATAATAAAAATAATATAATAATAAATAATATTAATAAAAAATAATAATAATAATAGCAAGAATAATAACAATAATAATAATAATAACAATAATAACAATAATAATAAAATAATAATAATAATAATAATAATAATAATAATAACAGTAAGTATACTGATTACCTGACCACGTTGTTTGAATGATAGTAAAAAAGTTAGCTTTTACAGATACAGATCTTTTATTGTCACACAATTATGAAATTTTCCTTTCTTATTGCAAATCTACTCCAGTATTTTAGAGTCTTATTTTGAGGGCAAAAGCAACAAAGGCTCGGACTTAGCTCTAAACCAAGACTCGGAAAGCATTTTTAATATCAGTAATAATAATACTACTAATAATAATACTAATAATAATAATAATACTAATAATTATGTAAGCCTTATATAGCGCATAATACAAACAAATTGCCTATATGTGCTTAACATGAACCTGTGATTTGCCATTTATAAGGCATGATATACTGTAATATCAGCATGCCAATAAGGGTTTAACATGATATCAACATGCTAATATAGGTTTGAGATGACATCATCATGCTATGCTCATAATATGGGTTTGAGAAGACATCATCATGCTATGCTCATATATGGGTTTGAGATGACATCATCATGCTATGCTCATATATGGGTTTGAGATGACATCATCATGCTATGCTCATAATATGGGTTTGAGAAGACATCATCATGCTATGCTCATAATATGGGTTTGAGAAGACATCATCATGCTATGCTCATAATATGGGTTTGAGAAGACATCATCATGCTATGCTCATATATTGGTTTTTGAGATAACATCATCATGCTATGCTCATATATGGGTTTGAGATGACATCATCATGCTATGCTCATATATGGGTTTGAGATGACATCATCATGCTATGCTCATAATATGGGTCTGAGAAGACATCATCATGCTATGCTCATAATATGGGTCTGAGAAGACATCATCATGCTATGCTCATATATGGGTTTGAGATGACATCATCATGCTATGCTCATAATGGGTTTGAGATGACCTCATCATGCGATGTTCGTATAATGGGCAAAACACACCCAAGTTAACACATAAAAATTGAGAGTGAACAGAGCATAGGTTTAAACATTTTAAAAAACATTTATTGTTAGCCTTTTGCTACAAAGACCTACTTGGTTTTACTTTATTAATGATTTTAAACTTTACCTGTATGAACAAATAAGATTCGCTTTCCTTTAAAGGCACTTGGATTGGTATTTATGTGCTCAACAAGACCGAAGGCTACTTTGCCGGTATAAGTTGGATCTAAGATCACACCAGTCTTCATTGAAACATTGGTAATGAATTCTGAATTAAAAAGAAGACAAAATTAGTATCAAAATAAATTGCTGGTCTTTGTTCATTTGTTTAATTAAATCTTTCTTGCATCCAAAGTGTAACTGGAGTAGGCTTAGTATTGCCTTTTTTTTATCCAGGGTTCGCACGTTGTAAAACTTTTTCTCACGCTCGTGGGAAATTCTTTTTTTTTATACATAAGTCACAAGTCATATTTATTGGCAAATCAAAACATTTACATTAAAAAACAGAAAAAAAAAACCAGAGCCTTGCAGGCGTCAACGTTCCTATGCATGATACACGACTTTTAGAAGTATATATACGTG
>NW_022685717.1:464557-464805 GCF_011630105.1 Anneissia japonica
AACTGTCGGGGATATAGTACTGTACCTTCATATGACTACTCATACGTATACAACAGAAAAAAACGTCGCATGGACTTAGTGAAAAATGGAGATCTAAATGAAAAAACGTTGCATTTCAGCAAGTATTAAAACATTTTAGTTTTATTTTAGGCCTTCTTCAAAATACCTATGCCTACAGCAGATGATTTTTTTTGCCGTAAAACCAAAATAGTTTCATCCATGCCGACATTCCGGTCGGTTAGCGTGAG
>NW_022685717.1:464838-473740 GCF_011630105.1 Anneissia japonica
CTTCGCATCGCGATGTAAAACAAAATGTCGGAAAACTTTTCTTTGACGCATGCGCATTTGCATAAATGTCTACACACACACACACACTACACACAATAAAAAACATAGGAAATAGCAAAAGTGATTACAATAGTTCCTATTGCATTAAATGCATAGGAACTAAAAAAGCACAAAATAGACAGGACAATGGCCAAAAGATCATTGTAAAGGTCATTGTAGCCCCTTTTGACATTGAATAACGAATAATGTAATTAACTGTAAATTTTTTTTATTATTTTCTATAATGTTTTGCTTTAATAAATAATGTTATCCATGCTCCTGTGTTATTGTGTGTTTTAGTCTCATGGTTCCAAAGATTTACAATCTCATGGGTTGCACCATTATGTACATTACTTTTTTTATTTTCAAGTGTTATACTTAATAAACAATTCATAAAAAAGGCTTATCTTACTCCTGCATTATTGTGAGTTGTCTCATGGTTCCAAAATTCTTACTTTCTCATGGATTAAACTGTTACGTTACAATTCTCTTTTTTAAATAAATTGAATATAATAATTTTAAACAATCTGATTCCTTATTTCCATGAAAGCTTGAATTATTGAGCCTCGATTAGAAATATTCTATATTTCTTTTTGAATATACAAACACTGTTGGCACATGTTATTTTAGGTGGTTTTCTGTTTTTCTCACACGTAAAAATTTGTTGGTAAGCAAAGGCTGATTGCCTACAGTTGCACTAGAGAAGAATTCTCTCCTTGGCAACACAAATGTGTGCGTAAACAATGGTCTTATCTTATGGCGTAAACATGTCAGTGCCTTTTCCGGTACCGGCACCAGAATAGCTTGGGTTTTTTGTGGCACCGAAGGGTGGAGTACACATCTGCCAAGGTTGTTGTTCAGCGAATGATAACAACGATCAGCTGCGGCGAAGTTGACATAATATGGATATACAATAAACAATATAGTCTTCTTCAATGGGTGTACGTCGCGGAGACGTTAATTTATTGTATTTCATATATAATTAGGTTTTTATGTTTAAACTTCTCTAAACTAATGATGTACTGTATTATTAATTAATTAAGTTTATGCTCTATTCTCTACACATCATCATACTGACATGCTATACTGCACTATTGTGTATTATTATTCATTGAGCCTAATATTATTGATATTCAGTCTATTATTATGAGGCCCTAGTTGTTAATTTCAGCTCTGTATTTTGACATTTATAATGATGTAGGCCTACGTAAACTTTTATAATTTTTTATACAGCAAGGGTTAACGTACAGCAAAGTTCTCACCGTCCTACCGGCACTGACAGGCTGTCGACCGGCATTGTTTTTTTAAATGGTTTTGTACACTTTAGAAACATAATTAACGAAATACCTCACTCTAAAATCAAGGACTAACTGTAAACGCCCTTCATTAAAATAACTGTAGAAGTATACGTTCCCATGGTTACAAAGTTAATGACTATGATTTTTATCAATTTCTGAATTAAAATTACATGCAAATATAATTAATATACAATCACCGCTTTACTAAAATATAGGCAAACAACTCCATTCACTGAATCGCACAAGTTTTTCTGAACCAGTCAGTCAGCCATGTTCAGCGTTTGACATCCTTTCTGTCTTCGATAACATTTCTAAACTGGCGATGTACAAAGACTTGACCTGCTTCTCCCAAGAATATTGTAGGAACCTTTTCTCATATAATTTACTGTTATTAGGCAACTTGCAGTACTGAATAAATGGTAAATGATCAAATTTCCTGGACATTTAAGGGCAATCATACATTTCCAGTACTGGAAAATGCTCATTTGTTTTTTTTTTCAGGACATTGAAGGAATTTAAGGACGCGTACGAACCCTGTTTATCGATCAAGCTCTCAACTGAACGCTGTTAAGCATGCTCACTTAAAATAGATATTAGTATACCAATGAGTACTATAAATAAAGTAACTTCTTAATAAATGGTGCATACCTAGTTCTTCTGGAGTAGACTTAGCATAACCTAGGCCTATTGAGCCTTCTACTACGTCAATCAGTTCTTCAGCTTTCACCTCAAGGTCCAAACCAATCTCTTCCAGGATTTCAGTAACATGGTTGATAACATGAACCTTGTCATTTCTGATCACAAATGCATGCACCCTGATGCAAAGACACAAAATGAAGAAATATCATTATCAAATTCTGGGCGGTGGGTCTGGGTGATTGTAACATGGTTGATAACATAAACCTTGTCATTTCTGATCATAAATGCATGCACTCTTAAGCAAAGACACAAAATGAAGAAAACTTAATAACAAATACTGGACGGTGGGTCTGGATGAGTGTAAGTACAACATGAAGAAAATTAATATCAATTTAGTGAAATAAAAACATCTAATTCTGGATGGTGTTTCTGGAAAACTGTGTGTGTTAGATGTATATGTGTGTGTGGGGAATTTATTTATCAGAATGTCATCTAATACATTGTTGAATGTAGTGTGTCATTAACAGCATAAAATAACTTCAATGAGAATAAATTGTAACTATGACATGCTTGATAAGGTGCCTGTCCTACTATCACAAGGTCTTTAGATCTAGTACTTAAATATTCAAAAATTTTAGTATTAACAATCTTGAGTTAGTAAGTCTTAGATTAGAGGGAGAATGAAAATGATACTGAATAAATTAGTTTATTATCAGGAAACTGTATAAAGGCTGTTAAGTCAATAATGGTTTTGATTGCATTTCAGCTTCAGTACCAATGTTTTCTCTTTTGATTTTAACGTCCATAGTGGGTTTCATAAATTCAACTTTAATAAAAGAGTCAGAAAATATGCTATATTAAAGTAACTACAAATAATATCCTTGTTGTATTTTTTTGAGTGCGTTAGAAAGCAACTGCTGTGTGTTTTGTGGACGGTAGTTGGAGAAGGGTTTAGTCTGTGGCAGCACCAGTGGGAGGCAGCAGGGGCTTAAGCCCCACCCCACGGACCAGAGCTCGTCAGGCAGTCAAACCAAAAAAAAAAAGAAGAAAAGAAGCTTATTGAAATGAAATGCGTGTTTATTGAGTTGAGAGTATAGTAACAATTGTATTTTATCAAATTTACATTTAAAAGTATTTTTCAAATCTGAGACTCCCTATTTAAAAAAAAAAAAATCTTATTTTGGTCAGAAGGCCCTAGGATGATGATGTGCACCACACTTATCCTTATTTCACTCAGCCTCCCTCAACTCCTCAAAAAATATATTCTACAGCCATCACTGGTTGTAGTCTTTACTTGAGGTGTGACCCAGTGAGGGATTTAGCAACTGCTAAGATGTGTTTGAGGAAGATGGTGGGGAAGGCTTGTAGTCTTACTTGAGATGTGACCCAGTAAAGTAGTTAGCAAATGCTAAGATATGTTTGAGGGTAGTGGTTGGGAAAGGGTTGGAGTCTTACTCAAGGTGTGACCCAGTTGGCAACTGCTAAGATGTGTTTGAGGGTGGTGGTTGGGGAAGGGCTACTTGAGTCTTACTTGAGGTGTGATCCAGTGAGGTAGTTGGCAACTGCTAAGCCTGTAGCTGTACCACCACTACCAACGGCAACAGCTAAATCATCAAATCGCTCAAGAATTCCCTGCAAAATAATAATTGAACAATTTAAACATTTTTATTATGGCATTCTCTAAAAAGGATCACACTGAAAAAAAAAAAATGAAAAAAAAAACAAAACATAATTTTATGTATTTTTTTAAGCATTCAGCTTCTACAGTAATACTGAGATAGTAACCATAGAAAGATGTACTCTGTACATCTCTAGCATTGTAGGTAATATCCTGAGATTTCTGGTAAAAAATACACTACACATTTTCAAACCCTAATAAAGAGATATATTTATAGACTATCTACAGTGATCCCAAATGATCAGCTTCTCTATCTCCAAGCCTCATAAACAGACTTGGTTTTAGAGGATCAAGGGCCCAAATGATCAGCTACCCCCTCCCCAAAAACTCTTGGTTAGAGAGGATCAAGGGGCCCAAATGATCAGCTGCCCACTCCCCAAAGACACTTGGTTAAAGAGTATCAAGGGGCCCAAATGATCAGCTTCCCCCTCCCCAAAGACACTTGGATAGAGAGGATCAATGGGTTAAAATGATCAGCTTCCCCTCCCCAAAGACACTCGGTTAGAGATGATCAAGGGGCCCAAATGATCAGCTTCCCCCTCCCCAAAGACACTTGTTTAGAGTGGATCAAGTAGTTAAAATGATCAACTTCCCCCTCCCCAAAGACACTTGGTTATAGAGGATCAAGTAGTTAAAATGATCAACTTCTCCCTCCCCAAAGACACTTGGTTATAGAGGATCAGATCTCCACTCCCCATGCATGATCAAGGGGTTAAAATGCTCAGCTCTCCACTCACCATGCCTCATAAAGAGACTTGGTTATAAACAATCAAGGTCAAGGGTCAAGGATCAAATCTCCACTCCCCATGCATGATCAAGGGGTTAAAATGATCAGCTCTCCATACCCCACGCCTCATAAAGCATAAAAGAGTAAAAATAATCAGCTTCACTTGCTTTTACACCCTCATCAACAGCAGTGTAAAAATAACACTCACTGTCTCTACCACCCTCATCCCAAATGATCAGCTTCACTGTCAGTATCACCCTCATCAAAAGCAGTGTAAAATTAACACTCACTTGTTGCATTAGTTCATTCCATGCCTCAATGTAACCATAAAGACCAATAGCATTGGATCCCCCTGGTTTGACTGTATAACATTTTAAGTTTCTTGATTTACTGTAGAAGAATTATTTCATTTCGTGGTCTTAGAAACAATGAAACATGGCATGTAGAAAAAAAAAAATCAAATTAACAATATGACGAGAGAATCAGGGAAAAAAAAACCTATTCTTCTATCATGTAATAATATTTTGTTCTCTTTTTCAAAGAAGGAATAAAAGGTGAAACAATGATAAGTTTATTATTTAAGAGTCGAAAGCAGGTGTAGAAACATAGAATTTGTGAACATAGGCAGAAGCTTGTGTTTAACCTAGAAGAGACGTGCAGGTATGTGGCTACTTTCTCTTACCTAAAATCCAACATTATTTTATTTATTTATTATTTTAATTTGTTATGCCCAGAAAAGGTGAACCTAACCTATGACAAGTCCAGCCAAAGGAAAATTAGGAAAGAGAGCAGACTGATACGATTAATATAGCATGTGAAAACATGTGATGGAAGTTTATCCCAAAGGACAAAACTTCTGGGCATGAATGATGGGAGAAAAAGTGTGGAAAGCAGGTGTAGAAACATAGAATTTGTGAACATAGGCAGAAGCTTGTGTTTACCTAGAAGAGATGTGCAGGTTTGCGGCTACTTTCTCATACCTAAAACCCAACATTATTTATCTATTTATTTATAACAACATTAAAAAGACAAACATCAATGAATATCATATAATATTGACTGCGAAAATGAAAAAAAAAAAAAAACTATAAATTTAAATAAATTTTGATTTTTATTAATAAATAAATGAATCAAATAAATTACGATCAGCTTATATATTATTATCGTAAATTATTTCTAAGACCTTACCGTAAACATTCAGCCAGTTTCTCCATTCTTTGCTCGTTTTGGAAAGGCTTCAGCGGCACCAGGTACAAAGAAGATCCCACTAACATGTCAATGAACATGTTACCTTCACTTGGAATTTGTTCAGGATTCTTAAAAAAAAAAAATATGAAGAATCAGAATATTGGCATTTTGACTGTATATCAGGATAGAGGTAACTCACAGCATCATTGTGCTGAATTTTGTATGGGCGTGGCCCTTCACTACCTAGCCACCGTATGTAGGCACTTATATTAGGTTAATGTTCACCTTACTCCACTCGAGGGCTAAAATGACCCATAGCATTGGGGTAATGCCCTACTTTTCCAAAAGGATGCAAATACTGTAGGTTATTGAAAGTGCAGATGTGTAAACTGGTTTCCATTTTAAGTAAACCCTGGGAACATATTAAACTAGCGACAACTGGTAAGGCTGCATTTAGCAGTGCCCCTGCCTTACCTCTCAGCTGCTCGACTCACCACTTACTGTAAAATGGTGTTGAATGTACTTTACATCCAAGTATTTATCAAATTAATATCTCACCCTTTTTAACAAAAACAACAAGCCACATAACACACATATCAGCCAAACACAGCATAGAAACCTCAGGATGTTTAATTTCCATAGAAAGGTTTAGTGTAACAAAATACCATTAACTATTTATCAAAAACTTTATATTTAATAGCCAATCAGAGAGAAGATACTTCAGGTTGTTTACGTTTTCAATGAAGGATGAATGACTTACTTCAGAAGAAGATCTGATGAGCAGATGAGGTTCCAGACCGACTTGTCTGGCTGCTACTGCCGTCGTTCTACAGTGATTTGACTGAACGTCTCCAACGGTGATCACTGCATTGCACTTCTTGTGAATTGCATCGCCCAATAAAAACTCAAGTTTGCGTGCCTAATACCAAAATTACAGTAAAGGTAAATTATCTAGTAGCTTTCAAAGGTTGACTTTTCTGTTGAACGTATTCTTGTCCTAAACAAAGTTTTGCCAACACCTTTGAATTTTCTGTCACAAATATCTATGTATAGACCTACGGGTATTAAACCTATACCAGTATCAGTGGCATAGTTGAGGGGCGCTACCTCAATTAATAAGGTGATTTTCAACTATTTGAGCATGATTTGGAGGGGGAGGGAGGTCCAGGGTCGCAAAGATTTGTTGAGGCGGCCCGTGCCCCTGCACACTAATCAGAAAGTCACATATAGCCTCTGATATTGTGGACTGAGCTTTTGCTTATGTTGCATATCATGTGTATGGTTGGTCTTGTGAAACACACTAATACATAATAAAAAAAACTTTATTGTAATTTTCATCAAAAGCATACAATAAAGAAATCAAACTGAAATTCACTAAAACCTCCAGAGTGTTTATTACTGGTAATCCAGGTCCATGTGCCTAAAAAATTTTATTATTAAATATTAATTTATCATTAGAGCACTTACTTTATTGCCACTTAGCGTAATGCCTGTCATATCATCTCGTTTGATTGACACGTCGAAGCCTGTAGGTACACCTGGCAGGTTCCATTTATAAATGGGGGTGAATGGTTGAATAAGCTACAAGAAAAATATTATAGCATCTCAAATTCATAATGATAGAGCTTGTTTGTTTTGCTACACAATAGGTACGGGACTGGGATTATAACAGGGCAAAGGTGGATAGCTGGCACTTAGAGACTTAGGACTGTCTTGCCACCAAACCATTACATTATTTTTAAGTCTTCAAAAAAATTTATTATTAATTTTAAACCACAATAAAAAACCAATAAAAATATTTAACACCTCAATTTCTAATGCATACAAATAGATAAGGGCACAGAAAAAAAAGACTAATACTCAGCATATGTTCTGGAATGAAGTTGGGAAAGAGCGAGGTTTAATCATGTTCAATATAAACAATAACAATTCATTTTAGAACTTTTTACAGGACTGTCTGCAAGGAGCTAAGCAACGGTATCATCAAGCTATAAACAATGTTTTATCTTTGGAAAACTACAAAAGCAAACATGGATTGTGGTAATATAGAGTAAAAATAGACTACAGGTCAAAGGTTAGGTAAAGAATGGCAAAAAGCAGTTTAACAATATGAAAGAAAATACAAGAAAGGTGCCAGTTCATTATGTCACCATAGAAAGTGACAATTTGATGTGACAAACACACACACACTAAAGCTGCATTATTTAAAAAAACATACAATCCGCTAACAGTGTGGCACCCTCTATATAAACACCATGCATTTTGCATTAAACATGCATCAAAATACTCAAATTTTACAGTAAAGTTACCTGCTTTATTTTAGTCACCTTTCAACTACACACCTGTTAATTATACAAACATTTTTAAAACCCTGATAATCAAGTGAAAATAGGTGGGAGGTGGGGAAAATTTAGCAAAATAAAGTAGCAGAAAGAAATGGCTGCTGAATGAAGGGAAGAAAAGGGAATAGAAGGTACTGAAATAAATAGCAGAAGGTTTTAGACAGAACTGGCAGAATGTAGCAAAGTGCAACACACTGCAAACACTGCTTTAAATATAGCCTCAAAATGGCACACATTTGGTTCCTCTACTTAAAATCTGTCAATAACATATTCATTATTTTTTAAATGTATTTTAAATAAAAAATATGCAACATATTTAGGGTCCTTATCCTGGTCACTTACAAGGCTCAACTGCATGCTTTTTTGATATTTGAGATGCACCATCTGAATTCATGGTGATTAACATGGGAGCAGATCATGGGGTGGGAAATGGGGTTACATGTCACCCACATATTTTTAAAGGAGGAGGGAGGGTTGGTCCCACTCACTTTTCAACTGCAATGTAATTTCATAAAGTCAAGAAGATACCTAAGCACTGTGGAGAATGAACCTCATAAATGACCCAAGTTTCAATGTATATAATATATATATAATATGTAAGTATAAAATACTGTAAAGTTTCCCCACACCCTCCAGGGGCAGTGCCAGTGGGGTGGGGGGGGGGTGGCTTAAGTCCCCATCGGTCTGGTCAAGCACCCCCCATCGGCCAAAGCTCTTCAGGCAGTCGGACCAAAAAGAAAAAAAAAATAGGCCTAGCTTTCCCATCCCAGTACTGTACTGCTTACACCAAGCCAGCCAAGGCTGACATTGCCATTTCTGACCATTACAAGTCCCAATTTAAAAAAAAAAAAATCTCATTTTGGGAGGAGGGGACATCCCCTCCCATAGGCCCGAGCTGGGCTCTCAGATAACGCTGCGCACTATAGTTACACACATAAATACTTAGCGCGCACCCCCCCCCCCCCCCCCACACTCACCCCCACCCCCCCCC
>NW_022685717.1:475934-476211 GCF_011630105.1 Anneissia japonica
TTACACACATTATTTAATTGTATTAGACGATAACACGATATCATTGATTGAACGATCTAACTAGGCCTACCCTTGCATCGCAGTAATACTGAACTAGGCCTAGCTTAGGCCTCATGTTTTTGTGGACAGCTAGATAGTCGTTATGTACCCGACAGTCGGCTGCCTTTATATTTTCACCTGTTTTCAGTTTGCATTCAAAGGGTACATTGCTGCACAGCCAACTGTCGGGGATATAGTACCTTCATATGACTACTCATACGTATACAACAGAAAAAAA
>NW_022685717.1:476263-482706 GCF_011630105.1 Anneissia japonica
ATTTTAGTTTTATTTTAGGCCTTCTTCAAAATACCTATGCCTACAGCAGATGATTTTTTTGCCGTAAAACCAAAATAGTTTCATCCATGCCGACATTCCGGTCGGTTAGCATGAGCCCTGACTGAACTCTGCAGAAACTTCACAACCATCAACAAAATGTCGGAAAACTTTTCCTTGACGCATGCGCTTTTGCATAAATGTCTACACACACACATACACACTACACACAATAAAAAACATAGGAAATAGCAAGAGTGATTACAATAGTTCCTATTGCATTACATGCATAGGAACTAAAAAGCAATTGCCAGAAAACTGTACACAGCAATGACGTCTTCAACTCTCAAGGTAAATAATGGCCTTCTAGGTTTGTTTATAAATGATCCACTTGGATCGTGTGACCAACGTAGAAGCGCTGAGGTCAACAAGGAACTGCTCATGGGCTTATCCAGAATTGTATCTGTGTATGTCGTTTTTGGAGCTTTTCTGTGGGAGACAGGAAAATTGATTACAGCGCCATCAGCTTGAAGCAGCTGGCAGGCTCAGTTTCAGAATTGCTGGAATTGAGATACTATAGATTACGTCATGCAATTGGCAAGGTCTTTGGACTCATTGCTGGTACCTCAGCAATGCCTTTTCATTTATGTCATTGTGAAAGGCCCTAGAAAAAAAATGTCTTTGGAAAAATGTGAGCCTTTGAAAATTTTGGGGATGTCATACGACCTTCCCCCCCCCCCCCGCATGCGCTCATGCTGCTATCAGTTATCACGCAACGATAATTTTGTTTTCTTGGTTACATCACTCAGAATGGGTCTATGAGCACAACAGTCCTGCCATCACAACACCAGATGGCACCCTTTGTTGTCAACCAGATGTTGGTTACCGTTCATTACACCTGATTGACAGTGAGTATTAGTAGTCTATAGAAATTGAGGAAAATCGAGCAAGGGAAAAACAACAAATTAAGTTTTTGGGCCAAATTAAAAGCTTGTGCAACAATTTGTGTTATCAATTGGGTGAGAGAATGCCAGCATTAGAAGATCTCAAGGAATAAATGATTGAAGGGGGCTAACATGGCTTTTATTTTAACAGAAACACTAAATATACAAAGTAAGTATTACAACACTGTCATTCACTAACTGGACAAAAAAAAAATAATACTGTTGCAGAATTAAGAAGTGCTGTATATAATGAAACTAAAAATTAAATTAAAAAAAAGAATTCAAAAGAAAAAACATAATTTTTATCAGGAATATGATATTTGCAACAATGAATATTGTCAAAAACAAACCTTCACACGGAATTTTGGGATTGTTGTTAGGCGTTTCACCACCCACTCTGGGGGGTTGTAGGGGAACAGCTTTGAAGGATCTAAACTTCCTTTTGAATAACTGTCTTTCTCAGAGTCCTCACCCCTTTGGTTCCATTTAATGTTTGCCGTCATTGTTCCATACAATTAGTAGCTGTAGTACTAGACCTGTAATGTACAAAAAAGCATGTTCAATTCAATTTCTTTTTTTTTTTTATTAACTTTCTTTCAGCACTGACAGTTCCCTCAAAATAATAAGGGCTTCGTTAAACCTAGAGTCTTGGGACTACATACAATCCTTTTATTTATTTATTTTATTTTTTTTCCCGAAATCCATAATTTCCAGCAGTGGCAGGTGTTTCGAAGCTAGGCCTACGCTAGGCCTAGGCTTAGACATCAACAACAAAAACAGGCTCGCCGCTCGTGTCCGGAACACGCAACAATTCGTAATAGTACAGTTCAGTAGTAGTACTACTAGTAGTAGTAGTGAGAGCGGAGCAGGCCAAACCAGCCTAGGCCTACACTAAATTGCCTATAGTAGTACTGTAGACTTATTCTACAGTTAAACTTGAAATTCAACTTAATGTAGTTTGCGTTACAGTTTACCGTCAATTACCATAATGTCTCTGAACTGATAAGGGCGAAAAGCAACTGGTGTGACCGAAATCAAAGAGTAAACAGTACCAAAGATACTAGAAATACAAGATAGAGTTCTCGCATTGTAAAAATGAGGCGGAAGTCGTGCCCAACGTAGGCGGCGCCCTTCTTTTTAACCATGTAAGTTTCCTATACTTCGTGCCCAACGTACAGGGCGCCCTTCTGTTGCTAAGTATATCCAGACGCAAAAGGCGCCCTTCCTTTTCCACTAATGGAGGAAAACTTTTTCACTAAGAGTGCGTCCGGCCATGCGATTCTGCGATGTATTGTTGTTTTATTCTTTACTGATTCCTGATTATGCTTTAATTGTTTTGTGTATTATTTGGATAATAGCAACGATTTCTACCGCCACCAAGGAGGTTATGTATTCACCGATGTCACTGTCTGGGTGTCTATTCCAGTTTGTTTTTTATATCTAGTATCTTTGTTGAGAATTAATAATAAAATACGCGACGACTTGGTAACGAAGGTTTAGCACAAGTTTTTTTAGATCCAGCTGTAGGGTGCGTCCCATTTTTCGTATTCCCACCATGCATTTCGGTGGAACACGGTGGAACATTTTTTTTGTGTGGAGAACTCTATCTTGTATTTCTAGTATCTTTGACAGTACTCTTTCAACCCTTTGCCGAAATGGAACAAAAAAGAAACATTGAGATTACGCCCTCTATCTACCGATCGAGGATTAGAAAAATACTTATACTGTATTTAGGCCTCTGTAATTTTCAATCCAGAATATATTTATTAGTTTTAGGCAGATGTTAATACCTGTTTTTAACAATGGTTACAATAAATATAAGGACAGTCCACATAAACAGTACACAGTTTAGCTTATACAGAAAAATATTAAATATTTGAAAAAATTCACGAATCAAAACAAACTCTAAAAATACATTTAGTTTATAAAAATAGTAAAAAAAATTAATCAACAAAGCATAAAATATTAGATTTATTAAATGTTACGTATTTTACATCTGCAAAAATACATAGTTTTATTACAATAAAACTGTAAAACTATCAACAAAGCATACATTTCATTTAAAAGAAAAAAAACGTTATATAAAACGGTAAAACAATAAAATAATTTAAAATATGAATTTTGTAGGCCCTATTTGGTCTTAAAACTGTTTATGAATTAGTAGACTTCATTATTTGGTTCCAAACTCTTGCCCCGGCAATCCGTAAGAAATTCTTAATGGTACTACAATTAGGGATCCTGGGGCGGATGCAGTGGATGCGATCGCAACCTCTAGATTATCAAGAAACATAAATGTTATACTTTATTGTTGGTAAGAATACCAGTAAGACTTCAAAGGTATGAGAGTGCAATTTTCGGCACCTAATGATTCATTGTCAAAATGTTCCCCAACCATGGTGGTGCTGACGTGGTATGGACTCTTACGCTGCCCATACAATAAAATAAAAGGACAAAAAGATTACAATTACACAACTCCGAAGAGAATTATATACTCTTGAATATAATTTTAATTCAGAAAAAAAAAACAAATCACATGCAACAATCAATTGGGAACATATGCTGAATTATGTGTAATATAAAATTACAAGTAATTAATTATAAGTATTTCACTAATTGGCAAATATAAATATATTAACCATTATTAAATAAAGTTCAGAGCAAATACTAAAAATCAAATTCGTCCCTCCAACATGTCTCAGTTCCCACTACACAACATTCTCTTCCCGAATAGCTTTTTATCTTCTCTGCCACATTCTGCACCTGATAACCGTATACCTAACTGCATTATTATTCAATTCTACCGTATCACAGCAAGTTTTCTTTTGTTCGTTCATCTCTAGACTAGACCCCATGCTGGGGTCTAGGTCATGTATTTGTATTTTAAGCCCTTGGCACATTTACAAAACAAAATAACATTTAGAAAACAGAAGAAAACAAATCACATCTTCTTATAATAAGCTAAGTGAAGATACAGTAATTTGATACATTATATGAAACATTATAATCAATTGATGACATTATTTGATAGAACTTAAACATTTTTGGGTTTATACAGTATATGTATATAAGAAAGATGGAATTAAGTTTTTCCTAATGTCAAAATGTAAACATACTAAAGTAAAATAAAATTCATCTTCTGCATTGATATGAGCATCATTTCCATATTCTATTTGGCTTTCTTTAATTCTAAGTTTAAAATAATAATTCAAATTTTTGTTAAAATATGTCTATGTCAATGATGATCACTTGCTCTGAATACAGAATGGTTAATGGTAATAATAATAATAATGAAGGCTGCCCTCATGAATGTATCATCATACAATAGTTGGTTCATCTTCAGGGTTCATCCAGTTCTGTACCAATGTTTCTCCAGCTGACTGCATCTGAACATCTCCTAGCCGCCCATCAAACATGCTAAATATTCCACCTGATGCATAAAAAAAAAAGAACATCAGAATGTGTTCATCTGTTTCCCTGCATACAAAAATACAAACCACCAATAATCACTAAATTTTATTCTACACACATGCACAACTATCTTTGTTTTTACTATGTTACACAGTGCATGTTGATAAGAATTGTTTAAGAATGGCAACCTTAGCAAGATGAAAAGTTGGAGGGATTCTCAAATTTTACAGCCCTTCCTCAATAATCACAAACATGGATACATACCTGAATGTAGAAAGAGTATTCGGCTGCCTTTGAACTTTGACCTGTGTTTCCTGAGCTCGTTGGTCAGTGCTAGTGCTGATTTAACAGTGTATGTGTGGTCAAGCAAAATACTAGTCTGCTGGGCTACTGTTTTAATGAATTCTTAAAAAAAATAAAAATATTTTAAATCAGTATAAAGAACTGTCTAGACAAGAAGTTTTATAAATACAACAATAACTTTCTTACCCAATTCCTCTGGTTTTGAAATGCCGTATCCTAGTCATCCCTCATGGATGTTGATGATGTCATTGACCTCACCGTGTCACCTAAACCAATACTGTTGAGCGTCTCATTGATATAGTGTCCCTTTAATAGGAGGGGGTGGTGTCCTAAAGGAAGGGGGTTCTACTGTATTTTGTATTTATTCTCTGTTTTTACTATCATATCTATAGTATATACCCCAGTGGGGTCCTTTGTCAGTATCTATTCAGATTCAGAACTATCTAGACAAGAAGTTTTATAAATACAACAATAACTCTTTTTTTTTTGTCACATTTGTTTTCTTACCGAATTCCTCTGGTTTTGAAATGCCGTATCCTAGTCCTTTTGCTCCCTCATGGATGTTGATGATGTCATGTGACCTCACCGTGTCACCTAAACCAATACTGTTGAGAGTCTCATTGATATGAGAGTGAAAATATTCCGCAGTGTCACACACAGCAAAGGCATGCACCCTGAAAATAAAAGCAAAGGTGTCTTGTACTACATTGCCTCTAAAACATTTTGTATATGTTCTATGATGACCGTTTCATGCATATTTTTATATATATTTTATCTACTGTATAATGTGATGGTAAGAAAAGAGTTTCCCTTTAGCGGAATAATAAAGACATCAGCTGCATTTAAAGGACAACGTACTAAGAGCGTCTGACTTAAGCCCTGTCAAGATTAAGTATCAAACTTTGACCCTAGTACACTTAAGTTCACTCCATACATGTGTGGGTGTAGTAAGTCATTATGTTTTAATAGCTGATGCCCTGCAGGTTTTTTACCAAATAAAAAGATCAATTTAATAAATACCTGAGATGGGATCCAGTAAGGAAGTTCCCAATAGCAACACCAGCTGTTCCACCACCCAGCTGCTGTTCCACCACTGCCTACAGTTAGTATGACATCATCAAACCTGTCAGTCACTCCCTAAAATAATAAATAAATTAATTAATCTCTATTAATCAATAAATCTATCCATACATAGATTTCCTGGACAAGGCTTAAGCAAAGCTTAAGTTTCTAAAAAAACATAAGGAAATAACATATTTGGCAACGTTTTAATAAAAAAATATGAATATGCTTAACAGAGCCCACAAAGACACATCAAATCAATGGCATTTAACAGTGGGTGACACGTCCCCCAATTTTACAAAGTTGGGGGGAGGGGAATCATATCAATTGTCTCCCCTCACATTTTATCAATCTTCTATAGTTAAAACTCCACTTTTCAAAACGAGTAGAAAGTACAACAACAATTGCGAATGACTGTCATGAATTTTGTCTGTTCACTTGTGCTCTGTTTCAAGTGCAGTGCATAATTCCAGACAAAAATCGAGTAAAAACGCAGTTGTTTTTACATTTTGTAACCATCTTAGTAACCATCAATTTATTGTGAAAACAAAGTACTGTACGTTGTAGAAACTGAAAGCATGTAAACCTATCAGGCCAACATTTTTACAAACTCAGAAGTGAACAATTTCTACTATAAATGATTTATTCCTTTTGTATATTAAGACCAGTATACACTAAGTGTTTAATATTATCTGCATACATTGCTTATCCTAATTTCAAAACATTATA
>NW_022685717.1:482834-484365 GCF_011630105.1 Anneissia japonica
TGTCATGATAATGATAAATTAAATACAAATCACCTTTATGGTTGGGAAATAAAAATGCTAACTAATGTTTTGTGCGCTTCCAATCTCCCTAGTCCTGTTTGATTGTAAATTAGACGGTAGTATTTCCGCTCACAATATTGTAGTCGCAATAGTACAAGACTGTTCCCCTCACGCTCCTCTTTCCACAACGGATCGATGCGCTTGTTCTAAACAAAATCTGTACCATAACCTTCTGGTAGAGGAAAGTGTGTAGAGGAATTTTTTGATGAAATATGCACCCAAAGGATGTCAGAACATGATTGACAAGTTGCTTTCCATTAGAATGTTAGTGGCAAGAGATCAACAAGATGACACAGGATGAAGGTGATGGATGCCAGAGGATGGTTTGATTGATTGATTGACAAGTTGCTTTCCATTTGAGGAAAATAAAAAAAAAGTGGTCGAAACTTCCAACTTACTGCAGTCTGTGGGCAAGCCGCTGCATTCTTGGCTCAAGGTCGATCTTCTCTTGAGCTTTTATGGGAACCAAGTACATGGATGCACCCATCAAACTGTTCAATAACATGTTCCCATGACAACCAACCTCAGAAAGGTTCTAATAAAAGATGCAAAATTAATTGCTGAATGATCGAAAATATGAGATGAATGTGTTAAGTAATGATTTATTTTTTTTATTCTTATTTTCATTTATTTACTTGGAGCCCTGGAGAGCAGTTGGCTGGGCATAGGCAGTGAGTATAAGCACAGCCTTAAAGAAGTGGGAAAAGTCAAGGCTAGTCAAAACACTAGAATTAAATTAGACCAGTGGATAGAGCAGGCAATGTTTACACTGAATGTCATATAATGAGTATTAAGCAGTGGAAAATCAAGAAATTGAGAATAAAGGGGTCCAGGGAAAGACATTCACAACAACCATGGTAGGGCTGAGAAAAACTATAATTGTGACACCTCTAGATTGCTGGAAATGGCTCTCTTACACTTAAATTTGAATACAGTTTTCTCCATTCTTTAAAAAGAACTTAAAAAATATGGAGGGGCAACGGGTCAGCTGAGTCCCCCCAATCTGCCACTTATAAGTATTTACCTCTGACCTGGACCTGAGTAGAAGATGGGTTTCAATACCAAGTTGTTTAGCTCAACTGCTGTTGTGCGACAATGGTTTGACTGAACTCCACCACACGTTATTACTGCTTGGCAACCAGTTGCTAAGGCTTCACCTAGTTAGAACTCCAACTTCCGTACCTAATAAAAACATAAACTTATGACAGAGGGTGCTGATAAATTTGAATTTAAAAACAAGATGACTGACAGAGACGAAGCAGAGGACAAATAATAAGGACTTGTCCAGACTATCAAATATTATTGACAAAAACATGTGACATGCCTAAATATGGTCAGTTGATATTCAGGGGCAAACTTAAATATATGAAATAATGTGATGCAAGACATAGAGAGGGAAAATATTTTGAGTCATGAGACCCAGAACCCAGGAATCTGAAGGCAAAGCATTGTCACCACCAAGCACACCTCC
>NW_022685717.1:486003-488627 GCF_011630105.1 Anneissia japonica
AATCTATTATTACATTAATACATCATTAAAGAACAAAATCAATTAAATCAATCAATCAATAACATCATAAGCATGCTTGTAAGGAGCAAGTGATGCATCGTGTAAGGTATTGGACTACTGATCGTGAGGTGCAATGTTGCACTCTCATGTCCTATGTATGCATATAGGCACAATTTAAACTCTTTGGGACTGGAATGTTTTAATCATTAAATTAATCCATGCATGATTAGAGCCCAGGACCCCTGGATTACCAGGCAAGCATCTCAACCAACAAGCTACAAAACTACTCAAAATTAAACACTGTTTATATATATGTTCTATAATAGATCTATTAAGATTTGTGCTGGATGAAAAATCACATGTTTTAATATATTAGTTTGCAGGTAAGTTTGCCAATCAACTTACCTGTTCTAAGAGTTCTTGCCAGCCACACAAGTAACCATGGAGACCAACAACATTGGATCCACCAATAGGGATCGAATATGCTTTAATACCCTTTTCCTCTCTAAAAAAACATAAGGAAATAACATATTTAGCAACGTTTTAATAAAAAAATATGAATATGCTTAACAGAGCCCACAAAGACACATCAAATCAATGGCATTTAACAGTGGGTGACACGTCCCCCGATTTTACAAAGTTGGGGGGAGGGGAATCATATCAATTGTCCCCCTCACATTTTATCAAGTTAAAACTCCACTTTTAAAAACGAGTAGAATGTACAACAACAATTGCGAATGACTGTCATGAATCTGTCTCTTATACACATCTATAGTTTACAATTTATCATTTTATATATAAAATAATAACTACCGTACTTTAGTTAAATATTAATGAGGTTAGTATAATGAGCAGGTGACATCATATATTAGAATAATGTAATAAAATGCCTTTTATTTAGATTCAGTTTTTCCAGTTTCTTTTATTAACATTAAAATTGCATCCAAGTCCGAATTATATAAAATTTACAAAAAATACCTATTTAAAAATTTAAAACATTAAACATGGACCATAATCCTATTATTAACAGGGGCCTGCATTAAACAAGCATTAGGAGAAGACATGAAAAACTGAAGTAAAAGAAACATTCTCCGTAACAGTATTACATTTTTCTTCTACCATAACATCTAATTTTTATTATTGGGTTTAAGGAGTGTATAATTGCATCACACATTGCCTGGGACAAATGTCGGCTGTGACTTGGTGGAATTGAGGACCCATAAAGGAAAGATGTTTGACACATGGCCAACTGGCATGTGGACACACCCTGGTCTTGCACCCAATCTCTACCCCAGCTTACAGGTTAAATAGTAAACACCTAACACAAATCAAATGATATTTAAATTGTTTACTGGGCGTTGGTGCAGCCACCTTGTCTCACACTATTCACCCAAGTTTATTTGAAGCATATTGAGATTCTAATTCACATCCAATTTGAGGAAAATGTCATGAAGCCTGCCCTCATGTGTGTAGCATCCATCAACATGTGTACTCCAGTGTTACAAGATATGCATTGCAGTGTTATAGTGCAAAATCCATAGTATGTGCAATAAACTGTAAAAAAAAAAAAAAGGAATGAAGCCTGCCCTCATATGTGTATCATACATCAACTCCAGCGGTACAAGATATTCATGAAGCGTAGCCTCATGAATGTATCATCATACAACTATTGTATGATTAATGTATCATTAAACAACTATTGTATGATTAATGTATCATCAAACAATAGTTGGTTCATCTTCAGGGTTCATCCAGTTCTGTACCAGTGTTTCTCCAGCTGACTGCATCAGAACATCTCCTAGCCGCCCATCAAACATGCTAAATATTCCACCTGATGCATAAAAAAGAAAAAAGAACATCAGAATGTGTTCATCTGTTTCCCTGCATACAAAAATACAAACCACCAATAATCATTAAATTGTATTCTAAACACATGCACAACAAGACACTATCTTTGTTTTTGCCATGTTGCACAGCGCATGTTAATAAGGAGTGTTTAAGAATGGCAACCTTAGCAAGATAAAAGGGTGGAGGGATTCTCAAATTTCACAGCCCTTCCTCAATAATCACAAACATGGATACATACCTGAATGTAGAAAGAGTATTCGGCTGCCTTTGAACTTTGACCTGTGTTTCCTGAGCTTGTTGGTCAGTGCTAGTGCTGATTTACCAGTGTATGTGTGGTCAAGCAAAATACTAGTCTGCTGGGCTACTGTTTTAATGAATTCTTTAAAAAAATAAAAATATTTTAAATCAGTATAAAGAACTGTCTACACACTATCACATTTCCTGTGACAGCTTCAGTACCAAAGAAAGTGTCCCTTTAATAGGAGGGGGTGGTGTCCTAAAGGAAGGGGGTTCTACTGTATTTTGTATTTATTCTCTGTTTTTACTATCATATCTATAGTAAATACCCCAGTGGGGTCCTTTGTCAGTATCTATTCAGATTCAGAACTATCTAGACAAGAAGTTTTATAAATACAACAATAACTCTTTTTTTTTTGTCACATTTGTTTTCTTACCCAATTCCTCTGGTTTTGAAATGCCGTATCCTAGTCCTCTTGCTCCCTCATGGATGTTGATGATGTCATGTGACCTCACCGTGTCACCTAAACCAATACTGG
>NW_022685717.1:488823-491724 GCF_011630105.1 Anneissia japonica
TATAATGTGATGGTAAGAAAAGAGTTTCCCTTTAGCGGAATAATAAAGACATCAGCTGCATTTAAAGGACAACGTACTAAGAGCGTCTGACTTAAGCCCTGTCAAGATTAAGTGTCAAACTTTGACCCTAGTACACTTAAGTTCACTCCATACATGTGTGTGTGTACTAAGTCATTATGTTTTAATAGCTGCAGGTTTTTAACCAAATAAAAAGATCAATTTAATAAATACCTGAGATGGGATCCAGTAAGGAAGTTCCCAATAGCAACACCAGCTGCTGTTCCACCACTGCCTACAGTTAGTATGACATCATCAAACCTGTCAGTCACTCCCTAAAATAATAAATCAATTAATTAATCTCTATTAATCAATAAATCTATCCATACATAGATTGCCTGGACAAGGCTTAAGCAAATCACTCACTAAAACAATCAATCAATCAATTGAACAATCAATCAATCAATCAAAATGATAAAAAAATATATCCACATCATCAAACAACCAATTGAGCAATAAATCAAATTAAATTTATTAATTAAATCTATTATTACATTAATACATCATTAATGAACAAAATCAATTAAAACAATCAATCAATCAATAACATCATAAGCATGCTTGTAAGGAGCAAGTGATGCATCGTGTAACGTGTTGGACTACTGATCGTGAGATTAGGAGTTTTCGAGATCGACACTCGTACCATTGCTTGTGTCCTTGGGCAAACACCTTATTTACATTTGCCTCTCTTCACTCCCATTTGCTCATATGAATACAGTGCAATGTTGCACTCTCACTTGCTACATATGCATACAGGTGCAATATCACACTTGCATTTGCTACATGTGCATACAGGTGCAATGTTGCACTCTCATTTCCTATGTATGCATATAGGCGCAATTTAAACTCTTTGGGACTGGAATGTTTTAATCATTAAATTAATCCATGCATGATTAGAGCCTAGGACCACTGGATTACCAGGCAAGCATCTCAACCAACAAGCTACAAAACTACTCAAAATTAAACACTGTTTATATATATGTACTCTATAATAATAGATATATTAAGATTTGTGCTGGATGAAAAATCACATGTTTTAATATATTAGTTTGCTCCAATCAACTTACCTGTTCTAAGAGTTCTTGCCAGCCACACAAGTAACCATGGAGACCAACAACATTGGACCCACCAATAGGAATCGAATATGCTTTAATACTCTTTTCCTCTCTAAAAAAAAAAACAAAAGGAAATAACATATTTGGCAACGTTTTAATAAAAAAATATGAATATGCTTAACAGATCCCACAAAGACACATCAAATCAATGGCATTTAACAGTGGGTGACACATCCCCCGATTTTACAAAGTTGGGGGTGGGGGTGAATCATATCAATTGTACCCCCTCACATTTTATAAATCTTCTATAGTTAAAACTCCACTTTTCAAAGCGAGTAGAAAGTACAACAACAATTGCGAATGACTGTCATGAATTTTGTCTGTTCACTTGTGACTGTTTCAAGTGCAGTGCGTATTTCTAGACAAAAATCGAGTAAAAACGCAGTTGTTTTTACATTTTGTAACCATCTCAGTAACCATCAATTTTTTGTGAAAACAAAGTACTGTACGTTGTTGAAATTGAAAGCGTGTAAACCTATTAGGGCAACATTTTTACAAACTCAGAAGTGAACAATTTCTACTATAAATGATTTATTCCTTTTGTATATTAAGTGTTTAATATTGTCTGCATACATTGCTTTTCCTAATTTCAAAAAATTATAGTTAGCCAATTGAATTTTACAGCCTTCGCCAAGTACATGTTTATCTATTTCAACTTATTTAAGTAGCGATATCACAAGTTTGACGCAATCCTGCCATGTCATGATAATGATCAATTAAATACAAATCACCTTTATGGTTGGGAAATAAAAATGCTAACTAATGTTTTGTGCGCTTCCAATCTCCCTAGTCCTGTTTGATTGTAAATTAGATGGTAGTATTTCCACTCACAATATTGTAGTCTGTCGGCAAGTCGCTGCATTCTTGGCTCAAGGTCGGTCTTCTCTTGAGCTTTAATGGGAACCAAGTACATGGATGCACCCATCAAACTGTTCAGTAACATGTTGCCATGAAAACAATGCAATAAAAGATGCAAAATTAATTGCTGAATGATCGAAAATATGAGATGAATGAGTTAAGTAATGATTTATACTTTTTTATTATTATTTTCATTTATTTACTTGGGAGCCCTGGGGAGCAGTTGGTGGGGCATAGGCAGTGAGTATAAGCACAGCTTTAATGAAGTGGGAAAAGTCGAGGCTATAGTAAGAATTCTAGACTCAAATTAGATCAGTGGATAGAGCAGGCGATTTTTACACTGAATGTCATAACAAATTGAGAATAAAGGGGTCCAGGGAAAGACATTCACAGACCAAGGGTCCAACAACCATCGTAGAGCTCAGAAAAACTATAATTGTGGCACCTCTTGATTACTGGAAATGGCTCTCTTACACTTAAATTTGAATACAATTTTCTTTTATGTTTTCTCCATTCTTTAAAAAGAACTTTAAAAAATATGAAGGGGCACAGGTCAGCTGAGTCCCCCCCCCCCCAGGGTTCCATCTTCAATCTGCCACTTATAAGTATTTACCTCTGACCTGGACCTGAGTAGAAGATGGGTTTCAATACTAAGTTGTTTAGCTGCAACTGCTGTTGTGCGACAATGGTTTGACTGAACTCCACCACATGTTATTACTGCTTGGCAACCAGTTGCTAAGGCTTCACCTAGTAAGAACTCCAACTTCCGTACCTAATAAAAACATAAACTTATGACAGAGGGCGCTGATAAATTTGAATTTAAAAAGAAAATGACTGACAGAGACGAAGCAGAGGACAAATAATAAGGACT
>NW_022685717.1:492634-501664 GCF_011630105.1 Anneissia japonica
GAGTAGTTTATATGAATTACTCTTTGTATGTTGGCATCTGTGATTCGTTGTTGCAAGCAGTAGATGTCTTTTTAAATGATTGATCTTCACCTGGCAAGTTAGAGCCTTTACTTTGAATGCAATCATCATGACATTAACATAATTGTTAATTACCTGTTTAAAAAAGAATTTATAAACATTTTATTAATTATTACCAAATACATTAACAAAAACACTATCATTCTTATCACTCCAATGTACCTATTTAAGAATGCAGAATTTTTTTTAAAAACCCACCTCTGGCTCGGCCCTTCGGCTCTCAGATAACGCTAGTTACACCCATAAATACTTAGCCACCCCCCAGTCGGACATCTTAGCCGCCCCATAAATTATATCATACTATCATATATCACTGTCAAGGAGAAGAGCGACCTGACTTCATTTAAAACCCGACTCGGGGTCTGCAGTGCAAGCAGGGATAGCTCTTGGCCAAATGCAACAAACATTTTTATGTTACTACAATAAGCTAGGCCTAGACTCAGCGGTGAAGCCAGAGATTTGCCGACAATGGGTCTAACGGAGGTCCGAGACAAGCAAGCGCCAATGAAGCCTCGGCCCTGAATAAAACCTCCCTTGGACCTTGTAGGGTGCACGGGGAGAGTTTTTATGGCTTAGAATGGTCCAATGTGCAATAGACCACAATAATATGATGACACTGTCGACAGTCAGTCAAAATAATGCCACGGTATGTTTAATTTGGATAGGTAAAAAACTATTATTTTTAATTTTGGATCCGACAACTTAGGAGTGCGTTGAACGACAGGGGGTCTATCCAATGGGGGAATTCCCCCTGCCGCCCCAACCCCCGCTGCGCTGGAGCCACCACACCACAGACTAGCTAGGGCCAGGCTAGTTCAGAATCAGGCCTAGGGCCTAGGCCTTAATTAAATAACCTCAACTGTACTTAGTCCCTGGTCTAGCCTACTACTCCTTATTTTAGGCTTCCAGACCAGATAGCCAGCCCAGCCTACCAAGGCTAGACCTACCTACTAAGCCGGGCCCTAGCTAGGCCCCAACTAATAACAAGCCTAGCTGGGTAGGCCTAGCCTACTACTAGCCTAAGCCTCCTTCGTTCAAAATCATAGTTAATAATAATCATTAAACGTTTGACCTTAATGGCTATCTAAAGTATCAAATGAATGACTCCTTGTTTACTGTACGCTACGTACTACAGTTTTTAGGGGCCGGGGACAGAAACGGCCTCGAGTCGTCGAAGTGGCCGTAAGTCTATAAACAAGTAATTTGTATGTCCAATCGTTGTGTATGTTGGACAATTAAGCCTACAGTAGGTATCAGACTGCGATGAAAATGTTTAATAAATTATCAAATCAATGTCTAATTGATGTTTTCCTAACTTGTGTTGTGTTTGTTATGACCCATTATCAGTTGTTACATTAAATGCAATTTAAAGGATTAACAAATATATACCTCTATAAGTTTTATCTCTTTGGTTTAGGCAAGCTTATTGTAATTAAAAAAAAAAAAAAAAACTTAAATTTTATGTTTGTACCTGTTTTATATTTTATCTTTATGATAAATTACATATATTTCCGAGTGACATTTTTCAACTGTGTTATTAGAAACATTTTTTCGCACATAAAATATATTTAAATTTATTAGACTTCTCTCGAAAAAAAAAGGGTAACTTCGTCACAAAAATAAAAACAATAAAGAAATGCGTTGTGTCTTACTTTGTACTAATTTTATATTCATTAATAAACTACAGTAAGACTACATCCTTCCTTCTATCGCGCAGCCAGTGACGTGTGTGGATGGGGTTTGTACCTTTGTACGTTTGTGTGGGCGAATTTCCTCCGATCAACGCATGCGAACTGACTGACATACAGTAATTGCCCTCTCCCTCTCTCTCAGAAAAAATTGGAAACTTAGGTTTTCTTCGTCTGTAGGCCTATGTCTTGCCAATATAAGAGCGTGTGAACAGGCACAGTGCGGTGTGAAACTGTCCAAAAATATCAGGGGCGGATCCAGAAATTTTCTGACGGGGTTGGGGGGGGCAATAGGTAGTCCACACTCACCTCAGTCCCACTATGGTTGGGGCTGAGATGAGCAAATTTTAAGAATAGGCCCCCTCTAGACGGTCGGAAAAGACACTCTCAGGATCGACATTTGAATATTTTATCTCATTTTTTTTTAATGTTTACAATGTATGGGGGTCCTTGCTGAGCAACCCACCTCCACTGGATTAATATAATATATACCATGTAGTCGATGTCAGTGACACGTTATGCTGAAAAATATTATTATTCAAAATTAGTGAGTGGTAAAAATAATCGAGCTCTCCTTTTGCCCACTGCTGGATATGCCACTGAAATCACGGTACTTTTTTCTCCTTACCCCCTCCCCCCGCTATCATTATCATCATTATTATTAATCATTCACATCATCATCTCCATATCTATAATATACCTGTACAAAATAAATAAAAGTAGATAATGCTTTACGTACTCCTGTGTCACTGTGTGTTCAGTATCATAGTTCTGAAGTTCTTACATTCTCATGGGTTACACCCGTTACGTTTAAATTTTCTATATTATACATAATAATGATGAAATAAGAAACACATCAAATCTCAACCAAACAAATCATCTATGTAAATTTCGTCTAGGTATTCATCGTCTGCAAATTGAGCATCTTCATTCATGGTGTTTTTATCATCTCTGTTCTGACAGTTTGTACATTGACAAAGATCGGAGCATTTCATGTTCATTTTATTGCACTGACATCTGCCTTGATTGCACCCGGTCTTACAACCGCATTTGATGATCTCCATTAAACTATGCCTACTATAATATTTAAAATATACAATTTTAATTTATAAGATTAATTTTTACATGAACATAATAATTCATACTTAAACAATATATTAAATCTAAATGTAAATATAATGACATTAACGAATAAATAACAATAATTAAACGTGTACATAGTATCCATCACTACTACAATAACAAAATTAATATTTTTCAATCTTATAATCAATTTTATATAGCCGGAGTTAGTTTCGACCTAGGCAAACCTTTGCTAAAAAGGTACACTTTCTCCATCAAAAGGCTTTTTCTATGAATGCAATGACCTGTTCGAAGCACGAACTCCTGTAGACCAAACCCAGAACCGTTACGATTTTCAATCGTACGGGAAATCCACTCACGAAGCTAAGTGGGGTAGGGCCTGCACAGTCAGCACCATTTTTTTAAAGAATATTTTTAATACATTGTACAATGTGTCTGGGTAAGGTACTGACGGGACTACACTACACTTGGTAATGATAACTTATCATTGCTATCGATTTCGTGTCGATGTAACGACGATAGCAAACAGGGTGGAAGTCTTATCACATCCTCGTAATCGTATGTCTTTCCCTTATCCATTCCAACCAAGACACAAGAGGCACATCCTATGCTAGTTAAGACACAAGTTTGTCATCTATAGTTTGGTTATGACTGTCTAAAACTATCCATAATTTGTTACAAGTAACAATCTTCAAGAATCTGGTTGCTGTAACTAGAATTGAAGTTTCATTAGCAATTTCTTCGCGGTAAAAACAACACTTTATTACAACACCGGCACACTGTCCGCCGCTAGTCGCCATGTTGTTGTTTATTGTTGTTGGCTGTACCACAACACGTGAAGTTATTGTAACAAAAACAATTTAATAGTAGTCTAAAAAATATTATTCTGTAATTAAAATTCAAACTATATCTAATTATAATTTTTAAATTTGTTTTTTAAGCAGTAATACGAAGTTCGCAAATAATAAACTACGTATCAACAATACAATATTCGAACGAGTACAGTGACGTTTACAAAATGTCGTGTGCTAATCTAGCGCAAAGAACTTTCAATTTCGTAAGTTTAAACGTCATTTTCTCGTATTTGCAGAAGTTCTGACGGTCGAACTTTTTTTTTGGTGCTTTTAAATATTATTATAATAATGATCATAATGAGTGAAAGTATTAGGAAAATTTCGGAACGGGACTGAACGTTAGGATTTTCACCCCATGGCCTAGAACGGGTAGACCACCCGCGGATACTTTTACCGGTAAGAAACTAGTAAAGGTTTTCCGGTTCTCGCCCGAACGCACCCTAAGAGTGCCCTAAAGCAGGAGTTCAGCTTTTAAAAATTGACTGATTAATACATTAAAAAAATTATATTCTCATATATAAATAAAAGTATTTTGAAAATCAAATATATTTATATACAATTGGATTTTTTCCTACCTTAACTTTCACTAATGGAATCATTTGAAGGTGGCTTGCCCAATCAGGTGGCCTGTAACTGAGTAGTTTATATGAATTACTCTTTGTGTGTTGGCATCTGTGATTCGTTGTTGCAAGCAGTAGATGTCTTTTTAAATGATTGATCTTCACCTGGCAAATGAGAGCCTTTGTAACTTTGAATGCAATCATCATGACATTAACATAATTGTTAATTACCTGTTAAAAAAAGGATTTATAAACATTTTATTAATTATTACCAAATACATTACCAAAAACACTATCATTCTTATCACTCCAATGTACCTATTTAAGAATATAAAATTTTTTTAAATGATTAAATTTTCCATTTTTATCAAATTAAAAATATTTGAAATTCGAAATTTTGGCTGGGTCCCTAAGAACCCACGGTAGCCACAGTGCAATGCCAGTACCAACATATCTAATTCTCACGCGAGGATTGTTCAAGGAGAAGAGCAATCTGACTTCATTTAAAACCTGACTAAGGGTCTACAGTGCAAGAAGCAGGGACAATGCTCTTGGCCAAATGCTTAGCTATAAATATAACTTTAAACATTTTCATGTTACTACATTAGGATAGGCCTAGACTCAGCGGCGACGCCAGAGATTTGTCGACAACCGGTCTAACGAAGGTATGAGACAAACAAGCGCCAATGAAGCCTCGGCCCAGAATAAAACCTCCCACCTTGTACGATGCACGAAGTGAGTTTTTATGGCTTAGAATAGACCACAATAATATGACATTGGCAGTCAAAATAACGGTAATGTTATGTTATTTTTGTAGAAGCGGTTGGCGCATCGGTCTTGGACTCCCAACCTACTGAAAGGCCAAGAAAAACATTATCAAATAAACAAAATGACTCCTTGTTTATTGTACGTGTTACGTTTACAGTACGTAGTTAGGGACCCGGGCGAAGCCTAGCTATGCTAAATATTCCTCCTTACAATCTTAGGCAGAGGATGGGGTTCTGCTCCTCCGATTGCTCCGATCATCAACACATGCGTAAACCAGGGTTGCCAGATAGTCGACAGGCTTCACGGCCAAACACACGCCATCTCACGGCCAAATTCGGCCAAACTTTTTTTCGGCCAAAATTCGGCCAGATTTTAATCCGATAGATGACAACCGTGGGTACATTCATTTGAAATGCTACAAAAATTATACGAAAATCAGCGGTCATTCGTTTTAAATTGAAGAAATTCAAATGATATACACAGAACAATGTTGAAAATAAATAGCATAGTTGCTGGCATGCAGGCCAATTCAGGGGCAATTCCAAAGATGTCCGAAAGGGGGAGGACAGGGGCCGAAAAAATAGGAGGAGGGGGTGTGGGCGAAAGTGGGTCCGATCGAGATAACACCATCTTAGAAGAGATTTGTCTTTTCTAGACGCCCGAAAATAACCTGATGCGTTTGGGCGATCAATTTTCCCTTTCCTTTTTTTTTTTCTTTTATTTTTTACCACACCTCCTTAATAAATCCAACTCTGCTATTTAAAATCACAATATTAAGATTGATCTAAATTTGATTTAAATGTATTAAATATTAATGTACTTTGTAGTCGATCTATAGCAAACATTAAGGGCCTGTTATTGGCAAATCCGTGGCTTTCTTTAATTAGAATGAATTAAGTTACATAGTTAGGTAACACAAACGGTGTTAAATCTATGAAAACTTCAATAAATACATTTAGGCCTATATAAACTTTCGAAATTCACCTCTGAATGTTATTGTCGCAGTACTTAAAGCAATAAATCAATGTTGCTATCAGAATTATCTTCTTCATTCTCATATGCAACGTAACTCCAGAGTAACTTCAAAGAATTGCAAAACTTGCTTGAAATTGGGTTTCATCAGACCCGAATGAGCATTAATATCGCTCTACATAAAGAACAATGCGGCACCTAGGGCAATACAATTCAAGTTGGCAATAATATATTAAATAAAGTACAGTATTAAATTTATATTCAAAAGAAATTCAAAAGAGATAGAACCTCCACTAGTAAGATAGAATATACAAAGACACACAATGGTACAAACTTGCAACTCCCTTAATAAAGCTTAAACGAGGATAGACTTCATAAACAATATATTTCATCTGAACAATTTAAATTATTAATGTAACTGTTATCTTTTAAATAAACTCTCTTACGTCAAATTGGCTGAATCGGGGAACATATATTAAGTGTTTATAGTGCAAGTACAAACAATTAGAATCAAATATAGAATTTAAGCTAACAAAAACAAAATATCCAAAACAAGTCTACGTTATATTAGGCTATATTGATAAAAAATGTAAACTTTTCAAAAATTCGGCCAAATTCGGCCAAATATAGTTTGGCCGTGACTTTTTTAATGCTAAGGCCAGGCAAATTTTTATACGGCCAGATTTGAGGAATCTGGCCGTCAAAAAGGCCAAATGGCAACCCTGGCGTAAACTCTGAAAATTATACAGACATACGTGCGAAGTCTAATAGTAATACTGCCCTCTACAGAAATAAAGTCATTTTGTCTGTTTCAGAGACTCATAAAATTCCAACTAAAATATTGAATTTCTTATTTAATGATTTTTAACTTCCAGTGAGAATTACATAAATTAATGGTTAGTCTTTCGTCTTTAGTTTTTATTTTTGTTTAGAAAGTTTAAATAATATTTAAGGGTTATGAACTAATATGATGGTGTAGGAGCAGGCAGGTAATTGTATTATCCCGATATTATCACAATGACGCATTATAGATACGATACGTGATATGATGATTTTTATGAAGACATTGCGGTATTTGATTTAATTGAAATTAATGACCGACACAATGTTGATAACGACAGCAATAAAGACTACTTGGATAATTACGACGATAGTGATGATGATTGTTGGCTGATTGATGAGAGTTAATTTTACACGTCAAGTACAAAACACTCCTTTTAAGATTTAAAGATTGCTAGGGAAAAATCATAAAATAACACACAATCAAACAATGGATTTATAAGGCCCATAATACAGCATTCTCTATACAAGGCTGTACAGGAGGTGCCACGGCCATATTCCGTGCCACAGCTCCAACTATTGTGGCTGGGGAAATCTGGACCCTCCCTTTAATTTGTCTTCTCTCCCGGTTCCGCCCTGTTCCCAAGGGCGGAACCGGAGGGAGGGGGAGGTGAAGTTAGGCGACACCCTCAAGTGAACAAATTATAAGAATAAATTTCTCTAGACGCTCGGAAATGGCACTCTCATATTGTAAAAATGCTTTTGTCAAAGCAATGTTCCTCCTCAAAAACTATTGAGTTCTTCCTGACGGGAGCTATACTTCCCTATCTCAAACAAATGTCTAATAAAGGACCTGTATTATATTCTGTACTGGAGTCGAAAAGCAAATTATTATTATAGCACTGAATTGGCACTCATTCAGACTTAAAATTTGAATATTTTATCTCCATTTTTAAAAATTTGACAATGACAATTTTAATGGTGGGGGGTGGTCCTGGCCATTCCCACTGGATTAATATGATATTTATCATCCACAGTCGATGTCAGAGACACATTACCGTGTGTTGTGTATTAATAAAACCCTTGGATCAGCGAAGGGGCTCATACGGGTCGGTGGTCCTCTGTGGACCGCCGCAGGAGAGCACCACTTGCGTTACGCCACTGAGCTGTTCTAGCTGGTAGTAAATTCCCTACCGTACTAATTCATCTTTGGCTTTTTTTTGTACACCCTGATGATATATGAAATCCTTGGAAAATCAGCGTCGGGGATATAACGTTGTGTTAGTCGTCAATCAATAGAAAATTCAAAATTTAAAATAGTATAGTGGTAAAATAATCGAGCTCTCATTGCACCCATTGCTAGGTCTGCCACTGATATCGTGGGTACACTTTTGTTTTTCCTCTTATCAATTTTTTTCTACCTCTTTTTCTTTATTTTTCGGCGGAATTGACGTGGGTGAGGGAGGGAGCTAGCCTCCCCCTAGTGTCAATCCGCTGGATCCTACTTCCAAAACATGAATCCGTCACTCTGATCATGAGATTGTCTGTCTTTCCACATTTCGAAAAATAGGAAAACACGAGTAGGGCAATTTAGATCCATTAACTTCTGATTCGTACATCATTAATAATATTATATAATGGATGTATTTTATAATGGCTGTATTTTATAACTTGTACGCCTAATTGTATCAACGTGTTATTGTTTTGTGTACTGAGTCACTTCTTTTTAAAAGCGCATTGTACCCTCCGGTGGGTATTAAAAATAGCTCATATTTGTTCAAAATATACAAGATCTATGTTTTGTTTGCCTACTTCGAAACAAATTTTAAATTGTTATTTATTTGAAATTGATGAACGACAATTTGATGGTGACGTCGATAAGGACGATGATTACGACGATAGGCCTACTGACGATAACGTTGGCAGTGTTACGATGACTATAATGAGAGTAAATTTTACACATCACTGAATACTTTTCATAAATAATAGTTTATATTCCTGAACCAAAGTTTCTTCAACTAAATGTGATTACAATTAAATACACGTTGGGGCTTCGTATTTAGTTACATACCCTATGTCTGTGATAATATAATTATTGATTTTCTTTGTCGATTTTCGTATAACCACTAACAACCAATCACACAAAACGCAAAGTATAAATAATATCACGTGACAATGGATTTTTGAAGCAATAACAAAAACTTACAGGCCTAAAAAATAATGTTCCTTGTAAAATAGTAAAATAAC
>NW_022685717.1:503251-505409 GCF_011630105.1 Anneissia japonica
TAAGGAATAAAAAAAAAAAACACTCCACCACATAAAATACAAAGAGGAGAAAATATCTAGCCGGTGTTATGTATATTAATAGGATACTTCATTGAAATTTTAGTAGTCCGAAAGTTTAGAAATTCAATTATATTATATAACAATATGACGTCACAAAATTTGTAAACTGGGCTTAAGATATGGTGAACTATATTTGAAAAAAACTTAACTTATCATATTAATACATAAACAAGCCGGATAATATGTAATGAATATCACAGTAAATGAGCATTGCGTACTAGTATTTATAATTTATATCAATTCAAAGTCATAACTATAATTGAACCATTAACTATAAAACTATAAATAACACTTACTCTAAAAAAAACTGTTCAGTATAAGTTTGAATTCCTAAAAGTTATAATTATTACATTATTATCATTATTCAAATTCATATTTACAGTATTTAAAGTACATGATTTAGATTATCAATGTTGCACATTAGTCATTAATTGTAATATTGATATAAAAATATAAATTAGACTTACTCAAAAATACCTCATAATTATACGTACAAAAGTGAATTATTACTGCTTATTATGTATAATAATTAAACATGAC
The DNA here is from genome assembly GCF_011630105.1 of Anneissia japonica. Taxonomy (NCBI): domain Eukaryota; kingdom Metazoa; phylum Echinodermata; class Crinoidea; order Comatulida; family Comatulidae; genus Anneissia; species Anneissia japonica. The sequence continues at coordinate 503,852 of NW_022685717.1, forward strand.
AGGCACTGTTATTATTATACAGTATAAATACAATTATTTAAACTGTACAATTATAACAATTAAAAACTATAATTTTATAAATTTAATTAAAGTGAGTGATACACAAGCCATTTATCTATTGACCTTCAAGTATATATGAATTGAATTTCGTACAAAAAAAAAACTTCTAAAAAGTAGTTAATGTTAATGCATAGCAGCGCTACGGAGTGACGTCATTTTATTCATGAGAAAACACAATTTTGATGTTGAAAGTACATGATTTAGATCATCAATGTTGCACATTAGTCATTAATTGTAATATTGATATAAAAATATAAATTAGACTTACTCAAAAATACCTCATAATTATATGTACAAAAGTGAATTACTGCTTATTATGTATAATAATTAAACATGATAGGCACTATTATTATTATACAGTGTATATATTACAATTATTTAAACTGTACAATTATAACAATTAAAAATTAAAATCATATAAATTTAATTTAAGTGAGTGATACTCACCCAATTTATCTATTGACCTTAAAGTATATATGAATTGAATTTTGGTATAAAAAAAAAAAACTTCTAAAAAGTAGTTAATGTTAATGCATAGCAGCGTTAGGGAGTGACGTCATTTTATTCATGAGAAAACACAATTTTGATGTTACAGGATTTGTACCCAGGACCCTGGGGATGTCAAAGCAAACATTTTATCGACCAGGATAAAAATCCACTCCACTTGAATGTCTATACAACTAGGCCTATACTGTGATGACGACATTATTACATGCGTATTGCAATCATTTATGTTACAATACTAACATTGTGATCCATGTACTATTTTGCGTGTGTGTGTGTGAAGTGGTGGGGGGGGGGAACTTGGTGTACCAGCTGTATGTACTGACGTAATCAGGTAAGTACTGTATGTTAGACTGGCTATCCATGCATTATGTAATTTCTTAAATGCTTTTATTTCTCTGGAATCTGCGCCTGACTTCATTTGGTAGTCTGTCAGATTTCGCCAGCCTTGATCAAACTTCCTGCATTGTGATTGTGACAAAATGATTGTTTCAGATACTGTACTGATAAATACGAATTAGATTTGCAGGCTTGATGACGACTGGCATATCTGGTGTTACCCAGAAGTCTTTTGAGTAAGAACTACAGTAGTGCCGAATCAACTTCATCATCAATGTAATGACAATGACAAATGTATTGATATAAGTTTTCTGCTTAAATATTTTATTTCTTTTCACTTCAATCAAGAATATGTACCAACATCGGAATCTTTTAGTTTGGCTTGGCTTCACGAAAAACATCATCAGCTGAGTTCCGACATCACAAGGAAGTTAATTACGCTGTGAAAAACAAATCCAATTGTATTTTTAAATAATTATGATTATTTTGCTAAACACGCTTAATAAAATCTAATTTTATTTGTTTATCATCTTCAGTACCTAATTTTTCGGAGTTTATTTCATGCTATCTTATGTCAAATTTATCGGTGAACCCCATGGTTAGACTTGCTAAATTTGCGGCAGCTTTAATGATTAATCTTAGCGCATCTGACTTT
>NW_022685717.1:506597-511863 GCF_011630105.1 Anneissia japonica
TATTTAAACTGTACAATTATAACAATTAAAAACTATAATTTTATAAATTTAATTAAAGTGAGTGATACACAAGCCATTTATCTATTGACCTTCAAGTATAATTATATGAATTGAATTTCGTATAAAATAAACTTCTAAAAAGTAGTTAATGTCAATGCATAGCAGCGTTAGGGAGTGACGTCATTTTATTCATGAGAAAACACAATTTTGATGTTACAGGATTTGTACCCAGAACCCTGGGAATGTTAAAGCAAACATTTTATCGACTAGGATAAATATCCACTCCACTTGAATGTCTATACAACTAGCCCTATACTGTGATGACGACATTTATGTTACAATACTAACATTGTGATCCATGTATTATTTTGCGTGTGTGTGTGATATGGTGGGGGGGGGGGGAACTTGGTGTACCAGCTGTATGTACTGACGTAATCAGGTAATTACTATATGTTAGACTGGCTATCCATGCATTATGTAATTTCTCAAATGCTTTTATTTCTCTGTATCTGCGCCTGACTTCATTTGGTAGTCAGTCAGATTACGCCAGCCTTGATCAAACTTCCTGCATTGTGATTGTGACAAAATGATTGTTTCAGATACTGTACTGATAAATACGAATTAGATTTGCAGGCTTGATGACGACTGGCATATCTGATGTTACCCAGAAGTCTTTTGAGTAAGAACTACAGTAGTGCCGAATCAACTTCATCATCAATGTAATGACAAATGTATTGATATAAGTTTTCTGCTTAAATATTTTATTTCTTTTCACTTCAATCAAGAATATGTACCAACATCGGAATCTTTTAGTTTGGCTTGGCTTCACGAAAAACTTCATCAGCTGAGTTCCGACATCACAAGGAAGTTAATTACGCTGTGAAAAACAAATCCAATTGTATTTTTAAATAATTATGATTATTTTGCTAAACACGCTTAATAAAATCTAATTTTATTTGTTTATCATCTTCAGTACCTAATTTTTTTCATGCTATCTTATGTCAAATTTATCGGTGAACCCCATGGTTAGACTTGCTAAATTTACTGCAGCTTTAATGTTTAATCTTAGTGCATCTGACTTTATACCTGCACAACTTAAATAAATTAATGAATAAAATAAATAAATACCTTCTGTTAATTCGTTTAATGCCATACTGAGGTTAAGGATTTTCAGCGAATCAGTGAATTCCTTCATATTTTTTTTGCTGATTATCTGTTGGTCTTCTAGATCGTTGATCATACTCCAGCCGTCTTTATACTTCTTAGGAGGCGTATTATACAATTGATCGATCTGCGTCACATTATCTGGGGTCAGTACCATTCCAAATTTCATTAGCCTTTGTCTGTGAGATGTGAATGTTTTTGAAATGGTTCCTTCCTCCACATCTGGGAATGATCGCAGTTTTTGTTTAATCTTCGATAAAAGACCAAACTGTTTGGTTATGCTAATAGTATCACACAGGAGTCCAAGATTCTGTGAACTCAGATGGCCACGTTTAAATAGTATATACAGCAGGTCCATCGTGTGAGTTGCTGGTGATAGCTCGAAATTGTCTATCTTGTCTCTGAACAACACTTTCAGCAAAGGAACACTTTCGTTGCTGTCATACCATTGTGAGACAATAGTTTTTAGCTCTCGCAACTTCTTATCTGACAATGCTATGAAATAATTATACATTCAATATTTATATCATTTTCCATTTGCATTTTTTAAATTTAGATTTTTCATAAATATATATTTCAATATTAAATTTAATATTTTCACAGTTGCCGGGAGTAAATTGTTTGTTATTATATTATTACTTATTACAAGCATCCCTACAAATCATACAGTAAATAATTATAATAATATAATTCTAATAAAAAAAAAAGTGTGAAGTTTACAATTCTCTTCCATACAATTTATTAAGTCCTTCGCCTGCATATAATACATTAGGTACTAGAAATGTAACAGAATTATTTGTCCAGGCTATGGTATTAGGATTTTTGCCTGCATATAAGACATTAGGTACTAGAAATGTAACATAATTATTTGACCAGGCTGTGGAATTAGGATTTTGCCAGCAAGACATTAGGTACTAGAAAAGTAACAGAATTATTTGACCAGGCTGTGGAATTAGGATTTTTGCCTGCATATAAGACGTTAGGTACTAGAAATGTAACAGAATTATTTGACCTGGCTGTGGAATTAGGATTTTGCCAGCAAGACATTAGGTACTAGAAATGTAACAGAATTATTTGTCCAGGCTATGGTATTAGAACGTATAGTGATGCTGGGTCCACCACAATCAGTTCAGGTAGTTTTTTATTTTATAATTATCTAAAAACAGTAATTATCTAAACAAAGTTAAGGAAAAAATAATTTGAAAAAATAATATGAACCAAGCAACATCAAGTGGAACAATGCGATAAGTGCATGAAGATTATTCCTCTTATAAAAGACTATAGAACTACAAGAAATCCAACTCTCGTGGTTTCATTGAAACGTAACCCTATTTTTTAAAAGTAGTGCCACGAAGGGGCGTGTCCTTAAAACTTAAAAGTTTCGAGCGAACTCTATTCGAAATCTAATAGGGCGCCCCCATCACGTGGCAGTATGTTCCATTGCGTGCATACAAAATCAGGGAAGTCGGACCTCTTGCTATTCAATACTCTTTGCTCTTATTCATTGTATTTAATGTATGTTTTAGGGGTTCCCCCATACAGTATCTTCAAATTTCCTTTACATGTAATCTAGTGTTGTATAGAAGTATCTACAGTATTGTTATTTCAAAATCCGGTCTAGTTTCAAATTCTGACGATAAAGCCGTTTCACTGATTTTTTTTTCATAGTGCGTTAACTATTTCAATTACACACATACACAAAATAGTCGTTTCTAATCGGATTCAAATTTTTACAAGCCTCTGTTGTAGTTGGTTCAGTTGGTTAATGTGTTTGCATATAAAGTAGGAAGACATCAACGTCCACCTGCTTTATACGTTTTACAGTATAAGTGTATCTACCAACCTGTATTCATAGCCGAGGATTGATGAGCCGTATACGTAACTGAGGATTTATGTAGAATACCTGTAATTATATAAATAATTATTTGTTTCACATTATAGTTATGTAAAAGTTTTGTTACAATTATTACACATACATTTAAAATCCTTGATAAAAATTGTGTTGCAGACCAGTGTTGTAGTCAATTTCGTGAAGGACAATACAATGCAAAAAATAGCCCGAACCAATAAAATAAAATTTAATTTAATTATAAAATTAACTGAGAAAATTTTCTTTTTTGACAACAGACTAATCTGTAAAATGACAAAATAATTTGGAAATTATTTAATCTTGAATTCTCTAATTGTTTTTACAATCGTTTCTCTACCTAAATTGGAATTTACTCCATTCAACATTATCTAATCATTTTATGAATTATTACTTCAATAGACTAAACACATACCAGCTGCAAATAGCTTCTGTACATTAGATGCTGGCATCGTTATAAGTTCACCAGTTTTGTCACAAGTCATATTCTCATTCTTTAAGCAGTACTCAAGTTCTTGAAAGTGTGGTTCCTCAGTGTTTGAACAGACTAAGCAAAGGATTTTCAGAGCATAGCCGACAAGTCTCTTAGACGGATATACCTCACCTAGATGTTGCTTTAAAACCTGCAAAACCTGTAAAATGTAATACAAATGTTTTACTTCAAATTCAATTATAATATAATTAGCCATTTGGTATCAAATCTAAATTAAGTATAATCTCAGATCACCAATGATCAATGAATTAAATCATTACCTCCTTACAGACGTCAGGATGCGGCTTGCACGCTGACATGTTTGTGCCGTCTGCGTCTCTCTCTTTCATCCGTGATATTTCAAGCTTTAAAATGAAAAACAATTTAATTACAAACAATATTCAAATAACTGAGTTGTATAGTGTATTCCTTTTGTTTAATCATGGAGTGGAGCTGTTGCTTAGCGGTTAAGATACTTATTTTAAATAAGGAATATCTATGGAAAACCTCAACGGTGCCCCATATAATTAAAAAGTAAATAAACAGAATAATAATGAAAAAATAATGTACGTATACGCATATATTTCAAAAACAAAAGGCCTACTTACCTTCAAAGAACGTTTATTATCAATTGATATTCGACCTAGTCTTAGGTAATGCTTATCATCGAATAGAATTTTAGCCTGATTCTGAAACAATTCTGGGTCATCACAATAACCATTCTCTTGACTCAAACTCACAAATCTGACGACCAAGATATCGTAGACGGCGTCGGAGAGAAAGTCTTTAGGTGTCACATAGATGGATACTGTCTGCTTATCATCTTCCTTTACTTCCAATCTATCATCATTTTTGGTCTTCATTCGAGATGGAACAACAAATAGTCGAGGGCCATCTTCTGATTCTGCTTTCTTGAACTTTATACGATGAAAAGGGGAAAAAAACCCATCACAATTTTAGTTTGAATGTGAGGAGGGGTGAACTGGTTTTCTTGCGTCTTTTGCAACCTCATTCTCTTTATCCACTTTACCAAAAAAATAACAAACTCAAAATTAAAACAACAGGATTTCCAAACGGGCTAAAAATTAAGAGCCTACGACATTACATAAAGTAATTAATTATTTAGTTGGGATCGAAAGTATAAATAGAGGTACCAATAGGCCACACCTTTTCAAAGAGAAGTCCAAATTCCTTCATAAGTTCAATGAAGTCTTTAAAAACAATGTCGTCATCATCTTCACTGCTTTCGAGTTCATTTCTCCACAAATGCCGTGCTAACGGTTCTTCCAGAATTCCTCCTTCATTTAATTTACGCCAATGTTGTACCATCACTGAATTCTACAAAAAAGAATTAACAAACCTGTTTCAACATACAAATACAGATTTGTAAATAAAATTCAAATCCATTGTGAATAAAAATCGGTTTACCCATGATGATTGACTTTTAATGACTCAGGTATCAGGGAGTATTTGTTGTACCTCTCCCACCCCACCCTATCAAACATACAAACACCCACTTTCCAGTGGTTAATAGAATAGAAACAATACTGTAAATAACTTACAATAAGGTAAGATAACATAAGATGCACTTTTTATTAGTACAATGACGAACATGAAATTTATTTCCTTGATTGTATATTTAGGTACTAACACACGATATAAAAACAATTTTTAGTAAACAGATAAAAAAAAATTAAACAATCATACATGAAAAAATCTTATAAATACTGAGAATACAATCTCTAATGCAATATGTAAGCCAT
>NW_022685717.1:512378-524002 GCF_011630105.1 Anneissia japonica
TATATATATATATATATATATGTATATATATATATATAACAGAAAATAAGACAGAAAATAATAATGCGGAAACGTTAAGTTAGAATGTAGAACACAATATAATTTATTCATATATATATATATATATATATCGTACCTTTGCCTGTTTCTCAGCATCACTGCCCTGTAGTAGATCTTTGTGCGTCCCAATCAGACTAATCGTCGGTGATGCTATCATTCTATTGATCACATTCTTTGCTTCAGAGCCATGTAGCAGTACAGCATGTTCAAATATTGACCTTATCCAAAATAAGATCGATTGAAGATTTGTCATCTCAAGAAATCCCTAGAAATATGCAAAAAAAAAATCACATAATTTATAAAGTGAGATTTACGAAAATTATTTCAGATGGTTATTCCCCACTCAGGGCCTTTGATAGATATTTGTATTGGCGCCTATATTTTCTTTTTTTTTTCATTATTAAATAATGTAATTATACTTAAAATACTCTATTTCATAAATTCACTGGAATATTTAACTGATTCATTTACTTTTTGGGGATCTCTTGGCTTTGCTAATTCATCCAAAGCGTCTAGCAAACTGAATACAACTCCATAAGATGACCTATCTGTAAGAAAAAACTGGAAGGAAAAAGATCAGCGGATTGTTAAATCATATTAAGGATAGGGATATATACACGTAGCCTAACTAAGGTATAAGTTGAACACATACTAATATTCTGTAGTCTCTTAAAGTGAGCTATATACACACGATGTTGATAAAGTATTATTATTTTTATAATTATTAATGCACGTTTGGCGTCACATACTTAATTGACGCTTAAGTGGTTTTATTATCACTGATCTGAATTCTATTATTTTTAATAGACATGTTGCCTGAAATAAAGCATTGAATTAATTCATTAATAATTTCTAAAGCCGCCTATAGGAGCCTGTTCTTAAATTTCAACACACACAAACCAATAGGAAAAACAGGACAACGCTCACATCATTAATGATGCTATGCTACGTTGTCATATGGGACACCAGTGACTTCAGTTGCCTAATACTCATTTGTTTTTGTTCTCAGTGCAATAGTACTCACTATTCAATGTAATGCAATGATAATAATTAGTAGGGCCAATTTCCAAAATTTTAATCGATTTATTATTTTTAAAAGTATAATATGCTGAACCTAGGTTAATTTGTTTAATGAGGAATGTATCTGTTATTAAACTTGACTTTTGACTTTATCTTTATTGTTTCAGATTTATCATGTAAAGGGCCCTGAATATCAGCCTAACTGGAAGGGTCAACCCCAATATATAGATGGTTGGAATAAATAAATCAATTATTATTATTGTTATTATTATTATTATTATTATTATTATTATTATTATTATTATTATTATTATATCTTCATCATATAAATATTTCAAATTTTTGGAACATGGAAAAAATTACATAATAAATATAAATGTACTACAGAATAAAATGAAAAAAAAAAGAAAAACAGTTCACTGTTGTTTTGCAGTACAGTGCAATCGATATTCAGTGCTGTGTGTGTGATGATTATGACCAATCACTGCACTGATTGTTTTTACAGAATGTCCACTTACCCGGTGAGTAATATAATAATCAAGTTGACCGGCATAGTCCCATATACAAGTTACATCACTCGGCCCAGAACTCTTGTTTGCAAGTTTGTCAATGACTTTCTTGCGTATTTCATATGTCATAAGCTGATTGGTCGATACTCCTGTGTCCTGAGATACACCTCTTCCATTGGTGGATACTCCCGTGTCCTCAGATACACTTTTGCCTAAAAATACATGACAATGAACTGTAAGTGTGAAACATTCTCTTAGTATTGTGGTTGTGATGACGGTTGTGGTCGTTCTTGTTAATATGATTATGACTGTTATCATGATAATAGAGATGAAATTTAACAGATTTATATCAATTACAGTATAAATCGACGACCTGTATTTAAAGTAGCACAAACAATATAATTAGAGATCGATTATATGAACTCTACAACTTTTAAACAATGTGATTCTCAAGGCCTCAGAGACAACTAAGGTAGGTCTAAACCTTTTAAATAAATCTACCTTTAAATTGTCGCATAAACCAACGGGATAAAGAAGACTTTTTTCTGGGATCAATTGCTGATACAGATAAAGCTGATGGAGATGATTTTCCTCTACGATCAGTTGAGGACGTAGCAGCAGTAAGGTCAGGTTCGGATGTAGATAAAAATGCATATTTTGACATTGATTGGTCTGCTGGGGGACTTTCTGTAAACGTCTTTGCGACATTTGCAGCGATAGCTTGTTCACGTATCTGTTTAGTTCTTTCAATTTCTGTAGAATTATGGCACAACATTGTGAAGTTATTGAACAAAAAGTAATAAATTGAATTATTAAAATAGGCCTATTTATTATTAAGTTTTTATATGTTCTAAAGGTTGTTAAATTAACTACTGGTATACATCAGATTTTCTATTTATAGAATCATACCGTCTACATCCACCTGCTCCTCCCATTTGCTGTAATCCTCACCAAAAGTTTGGAAAACAGTCGTGCTAACAATACCATCAGTTGACGGCTCATCTTTATTAAATCTATTATTGAAATAACAATAATAAATATAATAATGATAATAATAATTACAATAATAATAATAATAGTCTTAATAATAATACTAATAATAATAACAAGTAAACGGATGCGCAGCAGACAAGCGCGTGCACGACAAACAGCAAAGAATATTGAAAGTTAAATTGCAGTAGAAAACGCACGGACTGTACTGCACGTAAAAATATTGAAACCGATTAAAAAGGAAGGCAAGGAAGATAATGATCCATATAATATAAAAATACAATTTTATAGAATTAATACAAGGCATTTTGTTGTACTTACACCTTTCCCAGCATGGCTTTAACACAAGAGGTTTTCCCGGAACCCTCTTGACCTAGAAACATCAGTCTTGAATTAACAACTGTTATTTCGCCGTTTTGAAGTGCATCTTTGAATGCTTTTACGGCATCGGGACCCCTGGCTAAAATCTCTGATGGAGTTGATAGTTCTAATTTATATACAAACATATCAACAATATTTAGTATTTTCTTTTTTAAATATATTTTTGATTGTTTACGATGAAATAAACCTTTTTACGATAATCAAAATGTGGAAATAATAAATTAATTGTGTAGAATTTCAAATTAAAAAAATAAATGTCAAGCGTAATACGGGTGTATGATAAGTACTGTTTTAAATAGAGTTTGAAAATTTGATTCCACAGATATTTAATAAGTCAATCAACGTACTTTCAAGTAATTCTTTTAAATGTAGTTTCTTTTCACTTCTCGTGGTTTCTTCGTATCTTTTACATTCGTTTTCATCGTACACATCAAGAGGCGTCCTTCCCCACTGCAATAACAGACACGAGCATGCGATGATTCATTCCATTGCAAGACAATTAAAAATCAAATAAACAGAAAACAGTAATATAGTTTGCTTAAATACTCAAAGATGATAATAAAAATAATATATCTAACGAACACTCGACAATGTTATCATCACGACATTATAATTATATTGTAAATTACCATCCAATTAATTGATAATAAACATTATTAAACTCATACTTCTAAAACTTTTCTAAAAATCAACATTAATACTCGTATGATTTTCTTTGTTTTCGATTTAATTTGGTTTGAATTTATATTATTATTATATTACGTCGGTTTTAATTAGTAAAAATGTTTCTAGTAGTTTCCTATACAGTTGTTGTATTAAGGTCATTGACTGATATTCTTTTGATGCATTTCATTTTTCTGTACATTACCTTATCCTTTATTGTCACCGATGCGCCAAAGGTGATCATGAGAATTGCGAGTTCCTTGTGTTGCTCGTGCGTCAGCATCCGATTCTCTAGACAGTAGTGTAGTGGTGTGCTTCCCCACTGCAATGAAATGATAATCAACGTCAAGTTTGTTGAACACGCACAACACAAGAATATCAATTAACAAATATTACGCAAACGTAAAAGTAACTGAAATAATTTATAACTACCATAATTTATTAACGCCTACCGGTAATAATAGTGATACTTCAGTAATATTATAATAATCATAATAATAATATTGATGATAATAATAATAATTTTGATAACAATTATTGTTTTATATTGTTAATGATATTTTAAAAAAAACAATAATACGGAAATGCAAGAATGAAGTAGGTACCTTACGGTAATTAATGATGATGGTAATAAGTATTATGAAATTAATAATTATAGGATAATACAGCACCTGTACTGTATTAATATTAATGGTAATAATATTGACAAAAATGTAGTAATGGATTGTGGTTTATTTTTGTTGCATTAATAAAACAAATAATAATGGTCAAGGTAGTCTCCCCTACTGAGTGGAAAATATTTCTCAACCAGTTGTAAATAAAAAATCACATCTCAGTATTATAACCAAGAATATTACAAAATTAGAACGTGATGTATTGAATGTGTTTGTGAGTGAATTAATGCTAATTTGTTAGCAATGAATAAAGTGTTGTTTTCTTCTACTGTACTCACGATGTCTTTCGTGTTAATCTTCTTGTTGGTTTTTTCCAACACGCGTCTCATTGCTGACACGCGTGCGTTGAACACCAAACGATGGAGAATAGTGAAACCAAAAGAACGCTACAAGACAAACGTAGAATATGATGAGAAAGAAATAATAAACAACAACAAGAAACTATACACACACCACATATCAACAACACATAACAACTCACAAACATCACATATACATTACTTATTACATTCATCATTATTAAATACTAATTACTTTATTTAATATTTTTAAAATGTGGTTTTTTAGACGAAATCGCGCAAAAAAATATTTGTATCAATTGTCCTATGTTTTACACACAATAGTAAAATATTTCCAAATCGGGATTTTTAGCGACAATACTTTTTGTGAAAAATATTAATTTTATTGTCACCAATTTATTCAGTAAACTGTATTAAACAGAATAAATCAAACATGACTATTTTTGTAAGTGTAAAATGTATTTTTTTCACAATATTTCATATGAATTAGTGATAATGACCAGAGCATAGGCTTTTTCTGTGTTGTAAAAAATGTCAAATAAATCATGAAATAAAAATCCCATTTTTAACCCAACATGAAATAAATTACAGTAATTGACTTTGAGTTATTTGTATGTCGTATGATGTGTACACATGCTGTGTGCTTGTGATGTTTAAAATGCAATGATATTTAATTCCACTCACCTCCTGGTGTTCTAAACACTCAACTGTTGCCGTTTCAATCATATTCTCCAACATATCATCTGGTGCTCCCGACTGCACAGCGTGCATTAATGGCGTCCAGTCGTCCTACGAAAACAAACATTACACTGAATTACGATACAGTTCATACAACTACCAATATTTTTTTTACGAGTTTCATAATTTAAATCGTACGATGATTTTCCTATATCATTTAGGAATTATTATATCATAAACAGTTAAAAATGTGTTTTATAATACACGCATTCATTTGAATTCATTTTATTAATTTTTTTTAACGATCAAATTTTGGTCCATTTTTTCATAATTATTAAGAGTTAAAATAAGAATAACAAATCAAAATAATATTCTTTTTAAGTGGTTTGGAAAAGAGAGTAGGGATAAAATGTCTAAACATAAATGTATAATTTTTGAGCCATGATTTGTGTTTAGTATGTTTAAAAAATGATATTAGCATGCCTATGTTTTGTCAGTACAGTTAGGCCTTATGCCTTGTAAATTGTTCGTGCGTGAACTCTGTATTAACATTGTATAAATACAATAGAATACTTGACAATGGTGCGTGTAAAATTGTTTTAGAATTGGTATCTGTGTTTTTCCAAAGTGTGGTACACATAATTTTAACGATGTATTGGCCTACTCATTAACTACAAAGAAGAGCACGAGTAAAATAAATACAACAGTTAATATATAAGAAGGAACAGTTAGAGTTGATAAATCATTGAGTACGAAAGTCCCAAAACAGAATGCCGCATGCCCGGCCGCATGGCCAATTTAGTAGTTTACGCAAAGAATATTAAGTACGTATTATTTTGTACGTCTGTAAACTACCGATGCTTTTTTTTATTGAAACTTTTAACCGTATAAAATAGGCCTATACAATGAAAGTAATTAATATATAGAATAATATTTTCGAACTTATTAGCTAACACAAGAATGTTTTTTGAGTTTAAAATTTAAAATAACTAGGCCTATTATTTAATTACAGTATTGATATCATTTTCATTTCTCAAAAAGAATTTAATTGTTGACCACTTGTTTTTTAATAATTTATGTAAAAACATTAAATAAATTGTTGAATTAAAGAAATAGTATTATATTAATAATTATTTGATCATAAATTAAATAAGTAATAGGCCTATATAAGTTAAAACCCCTCTAATAAGATTTCTTTACGTAGGGCCTAAGTTTCCTTATAGCCATTCATCGCCAATTATTTTTAATATTAATATTTTATTTACAATTTAACGAAAAGCAAGTGTATTATCCATCGATATTAGTCGTATTAAAATTATATACGTTTTTTATACTGAATTACATTTTATGGACGCAAGTTCTTATGTATCAATTTATTCTGGTTAATATATTATCCAAATTCCTTAGTAAATACATAGGCCTATTATTTAATTATTGATATCATTTTCATTTCTGAAGAAGAATTATATTTTTGACCACCCGTCTTTTAATAATTTAAGCCCATTATTTGAATTGTTGAATTAAAAAATCAGTATTATTTTAATAATTATTTGATCATATATTAAATAAGTATATATAATTTCATAACATTTCCCATTGATATTAGCCGCATTAAAAATTATGCACGTTTTAATCTTGTATTTAATTTTATGGACGCATAGGGCCTCATTAAATTACATTGTATACGGTTTTCATAAGGCGAAGTAAATAGTATGATGTGATATTGAATGCCATCGATATTGTAAAAGTGCAAGTTCCAATTTGTACATATTATTGAACTACAGAGGGCGCTAGACTCGTTTTTCGCGTTATCAGGAGAATATTCGCGGCAGTTTATCAACGAACGAATTAACTTGTAGGTCTAATAGAAATAAAATGAATATTGGTCACATGATTTATATTTTACAAATTCATCAATTCAGCATACAGTAGTGCATTTTAAATATACGAAATTATTTTTTTTATTTTTTATTTTTTTATAAAAGCACTAAGTTGTTAACTTCGTTACGGCGAGTTGAACAGTTTAAAGAATAAAATAATTTGAAAGCCTATTAATTTATTTGTTGTATTTAAAAAAATAGTATTAAGAATTATTTGATCACATGTTATGTTTAAATACAGTAACTAATTGTCACACATCCAGTTTATATTACCAAACAGCTATATGAAATTAACCTACATTATATTAAAAGGAACACAAGAGACGAAGTTTATTGTGTTAGGAAAAACGAGATCATTACCAGTAAAATTGACTGATAATCATCTCAGTTGGGACATTTGAAATGAAGAGTGAGACCAACCTAAAGCATTCAATACGATATATCATTAAAAAAAACTTATCAAATTAACAAATTATACATTAAATAAATATATAAAAATTCAAACCCCTCTAATAAAGATTGATTTACGTAGGGCCAAAGTTTACTTATAATCATTCGTCGCCAATTATTATTATTATTATTATTATTATTATTATTATTATTATTATTATTTACAATTTAACGATAAGCATGTGTATTACCCACTGACATTAGTTAAAAATTATGTAGGTTTTTATCCTGTATTTCATTTTATGGACGCATACGGTAGTGCCCCATTGAATTACTTTGTATACTGTTTTTATATTAAGGCGAAGTGAATAGCATTATGATATTGAATGTCATCGATATTGTAAAAGTGCAAATAATATAGTAATACATTGAAATTAACCTATATTAGATTAAGAGGAATACTTAAAGCAAGCTTATATATTTTAACACAGGTTATGTTTAAATAACTGTCACACATACTTCGGTTTATTTTATTATTCAGCTATTTGAAATAAACCTATATTAAATTAAGAGGAATACTTGAGACGAAGTTTATCGTGTTGTGAGAAACACGAGATATTACCACAATTGATTGGTAATTATTTACGTTTGCATATTTGAAATGAAGAGTGAGATCAATTTAATTCAACCAACACGATATATCATTAAACAAATTATATAATTAACATATTATGCATTAAAAAAGTATATATAAGTTCAAACCCCTGTAATAAGATTGATATACGTAGGGCCTAAGTTTGCTTATAGCAATTCTTTGCAAATAATTATTATATTTTATTTATAATTTAACAAAAAGCAGTGTATTACCCATTGATATTAGTCGTATTAAAAGTTATGTACGTGTTTATCTTGCATCTTTTTTTCATGAATGCATAGTTAGAATTACTTACGAAATGAATAATATGATATGATAATGCCATCGACATTAAAATAAAAATAGCTCTATGGGTAAAATACCAAAGATCTTATAAACACGCTATCTTGTGTTTATAAGATCTTTGGTAAATATATTTTTTAACTACAGAGGGCGCTAGACTCGGTTTTTAACTTATCAGGGGAATCTTCGACAAATTTTATCGACTAACGAATGAAGTTGCAAGCATAATAAAAATAAAATGAAAATTAGTCACACGGTTTGTACGTAGCAAAAATTAACAATGTAGTCTAATTCAGCATGGTATATTTTAAACGAGATTTTGTTTTATTTTTTAAAGGCTCTAAACGTATTAATAGTAATAATAATAATAATAATAATAATAATAATAATAATAATAATAATAATATTGTAGTTTAATATAGCGCACACATCCATCCAATTTAAGATGCTCAGGGTGCTTGATAGGACTAAGAACTCGATCAATGACTTTTAGAGTCCCTTCGTGTTTGTGCTACCCAGTAACCCGGTACCAGCAATTCTCGTCGTCCACCACAGGGGCTGTCCGTTCCAGTACACCGGGGTTTCCCCTACTCGTCTCGGAGGATGTACTGGGTTCTTTATAGTGCACACGAGCCATTGTATACACTGGGCCATACGGTTTAGTCCTTATCCGAGAACACCAGAACCACAGGCGAGCGTACCGTTCGAACCAGCGTCGATATTATGGCTGTAGCTTGCGGCGCCCCTGCTATTGTAGGAAAATATTTGCTAGCTTCGTAAGGGCGAGTTAAATTATAATAATTTCCATTAATTGATTTGTTGAATTGAAATTGACCTATATTAGATTAGGAAAAATACTTAAAACGAGCTTATATATTTTAACACAGATTGTGTTTAAATAACTGACTGTCACACATACTTTAGTTTATTGTTAATCAGAGCTATTTGAAATTAACCTGTACACTATTAGATGACACTTTAAATAGGCCTATATTCTTTTAAAACTGCCCTCAACCACCTGCGCTAAGCCACTTGCATCCTTTATTTATTTATTTATTTATTACCTTATTTATATGTTGCTTATTTATTTAATCATTATTTTTTACGTAGTTATTTATTTATTGTTAACAGAAATAAAATGAATATTGGTTACACGGTTTGTACTTATCAAGAATGACAATGTGGTTTACTAAACATATTGTGGGAAAATATTTGTGAACTTCGTTAGGGCGAGTTGAAGATTATAAAGAATAAAATAATTTTCCAATATTTTTTTAAGAATTTGGCTCCTAAATTTCGTAGCAACTGACTAGTTACTTCATTCTTAGTTACAGTTAGATGTTTCTTTTTTTTTTGTTTTGTTTTGTTTTGTTTTTTTTAATAAAAAGTACACAAAAAGCAAAATATATTATGGGAATATATTGGTGAAATTCGTTAGCCCGAGGTAATAGTATATAATATTTTATTAATAATTTACTAAAAATCACATCTGGAGTGGATCATAAATTTAGTAGCAACTGAGTACTTACCTCATCCACAGTTTCATTAAGGTGCGGTTCATTTTCCATGATGTTTCTTACGGATGGCCAGTCCTCTTGTCTGATAGCCTGTACTATTATGTTTCTGTGACATAACAATCAAGCAATGTTTATCAATAAATTGTTTGTTTGCTTCCACATGTTATACCTTAAAATTAAGTTAAAATGAACCAGGTTTCTCATGAATGTTAATTATCATTATCAACATCATTATCGTCGTCATCATTATCATCAACATCAGCACCATCTCTATCACAGCCATTATTCAACGTAAATTGTCATCCTTTTGAAATTATTCTCTCATTAATTGTTTATCTTAATTTATCAAATTATCATAATAGAGAAGCGTACTCACTGTTCCCTATGTAAATACTTCATGGTCACCAGACTGCTTCGTTACTTTCGTATACAGTTGTGACGTCTAGATGAGTGGGATCCTGTGAATAAGGTGTAGTATAGATTCATTAAGCTATATTAACATATAATTTATGATTTTTTTTTTATGTTTTTATTTTACAATAGAGAAATGTTCGATCTATACAAGGAAACAAAGCATAAATTAATACATTTATCATTACCAAAAATTAGAATAAAATATACAACTTACTGTCGATCGAAAATATGAATCTTGTATGAACAGACTAACCAATTCAAGCCATTTGATCCCACTCCGAATTTAGACCACGCACCCAAATCTTCCCTCTCTCCCACCCCAATAGTGGCGCCAGGAGTTGTCAGACGGGAGTACGATGACAACAATGAGAAGCCATTGGAGGAGGTCACTGGTCAAGGGCGAGGCTCCTGGAAACTTCGACATTTTAGAGATTTGAAGTTTATTTATGGAATAAGTGTCTCCTATCCTAATAAATTCAGTCTGTCGAAGAATTGTGTTGAGCCCGGAGGATTGATGACCTCTCCCCATTGGGAGCCCTATCACACTGCACCCCCACCTCACTGGAGCCCCCACTGCCCTCTTCCACTTATTTGACGCCAGCTATCCCACTGCTGTTCACGTATACGAACCGATACAGTAACGTTTAGGTCGGGGCCCGTGTCCTGAACAGAGAATATAAATGTTTTGTTTTTTTCTAAATGTAGGGCCTACAACCTATTTGAAATGCATTTCCAAAATCTTACAAATGAAATAGTGAATCATTAACTATAATTATAGCAAAGTAAGAATAAAACTTACGAAGATTTTAGGAACTACATAGCCTTCGTTGATGTGCGATCTACTGCTTAGTGTTGGTTTGTGCTTTATGTGGCGTGTTCAGAAATAAGAGATGGAGGAACAAGTGGTTAAACAATGGTTAGCTCGTTCGACTTTTGATAAGATAGTATAATTATAGTAAAAATAAATACGGTACTACGTCACATGCGATAAGTTATTGTCACCATAATGTACTTAATGATTACTAAGTGTTCATAAGCGACAGGACCTACTGTACTATGACCCGGTAAAGTGTTCATAAAAGACGGATGGCCATCAGATTGAAAGTGCTCTAAAAATATTTTTCGTAAGCATCAATTGTTACAAGCTGGCAACAAGGTGAATCCTTATCACCAGCTATCGCCTCACACGGAATGGGCCTCTTATACACATCT
>NW_022685717.1:524211-527443 GCF_011630105.1 Anneissia japonica
ACGTTGGGAAAAGGGAATGTCCAGTGTCCACTTAGAAACACCGCCGCCGATGCCTGTATAAACCCGTATGACAAATCCTGGCGCCACTGGTGACTTCTCCTGGTAGAGGTTATCCCCACTAGTTTGTTGATCTGATCTCAAAATATATTAACAAAAATATAATAAAAATGGAGCCTAAAACAAGGCTTTACGTCAATACTCATGTGTCCGGGTCCATTACGTCGATACTCACATGTCCGAATTCTATTATGTCTATACTCACGCCAGGCACGGGTGGTTCTGTCATTACGTCCATTACGTCATGTCACATGTCCGGATCCCATTCTATAATCACGTCACAGATTCGGATCTCACCACGTCCATACTCACGTCACAGGTCCAGAGTCCCATTACGTCCATACTCACGTCACAGTTCTAGGGTCCCACCATGTCCATACTCACGTCACACGTCCTGGGTCCCATCACGTCCATACTCACGTCACAGGTCCAGGGTCCCATCACGTCCATACTCACGTCACAGGTCCAGGGTCCCATCACGTCCATACTCACGTCACAGGTCCAGGGTCCCATCACGTCTCTACTCACGTCACAGGTCAGGGTCTCATCTCGTCTGTAATCACCTCACAGTTCCTTGTCCCCTTACGTCTACTCACGTCACAGGTCCAGGGTCACATCACGTCCTACTCACTTCACAGGTCCAGGGTCCCAGGGTCCCATCACGTCCATACTCACGTCACAGGTCCAGGGTCCCATCACGTACATACTCACGTCATACGTCCAGGGCCCATCACGTCCATACTCACGTCACAGTTCCAGGGTCCCATCACGTCTATACTCACGTCACAGGTCCGGGTGTCATTTCGTCTGTAATCACCTCACAGTTCCTTGTCCCTTTACGTCTACTCACGTCACAGGTCCAGGGTCACATCACGTCCATACTAACGTCACAGGTTTAGGTCCCATAACGCCTATACTCACTGCATAGACGTGACAGTCTCTGGTCCCATCACGTCTATAATCATATCACTGGTCCGGTTCTCATTACATCCATGCTCACGTGACAGGTTGGGAGTGGGGTCCATTACGTCGATACTCACGTGTACGTTTTAGTCTCTTAAAAGAACATGGATTACAGACGTAGTGTTCTTTTGCTCGTTATTGAATTAACTGAAAATGTTAAGGATGTCTTCATAATATTATTGATAATAAAGAGATAATTGAAATAAAGTTATCAATAAATAATTATTCATTATCTTTAAATGTCTTTCAGTTGCTATAAGTCATGTGGTCTGTTTAATTGACAAGAGTCTGTTGCTATTGTGATGTTACAATTTTTTTAATTTAATTTAGTTTCCTTAGCTATTAATCAGATACCGGGATGCCTATGGAAGGTAAATATATCGGCCTACATATTCAAGTTTAAACGTAGATAGGCCTACTCAGTGATAATACCTGGAAGAAAGGCCTATAAGGCGGCAGTATTATTTATTGTATATTTCATTTAATAATCATGATTTAATGATGTGAATAAAATCTTTTCTTTTATTAAATGAAATTAATAATTGACTATTGCAATACGCTTTAAACTCTTTCAAACGTGTAGGCTCTATATAATATTAATGATTTTAACAACGCCGAGAAAATTTACAAGATGTAGACCTATAGGCCTAGTTTTTATTTTACAAGAATTTTTTTTTTATTTTGTTTTTTTATCTCTAATTATTATATGGATAGTTTAGGCACAAATAATATCACAAGATTCTGTCCAAGTTTTATCTGCATGAATTATTTATTTAAAAGGGTCACTTTGTAAGTTTATTACATATTTTGCATTACTGTCCAACTGTCGACGTCTAATACTAAATTGCTTACAGTTTAATAGGCCGCCTACAATACAATAATTCCTAAACATCTAATAATTTCAAACTAAGGCCTAGGTTTATGTGCATTTTATCGTACTGCTTGATGTAGTTTTAAAAAAAAATAATTACAGTACTTATAAATTTACGATAAAAATAATATGTTGGTATTAAAAACAATAATAATATAAGACAACAAATAAATAATATCTGATTATTTACCAAAGAGAAATTACGAAGGATTTATCTGACATAAAAATTATATAATGAAATTAAATGTTTATAATGTTGAAATAAAAACAAAGACAGGAAGTGAGCGGACAAATCATAACTTGCAAGATAGATCTACTAACAGTAATAGTATTCATACAGACAGGCCTATAGGCCTAGGCTAGCTCATACGCACTTTTAACAGTTTACATATCTGAATTATAAGGCCTAGGCCTAGGCCTACTTGAATAATATTAATATATAACATTTATTTAGTTTACATGCTATATCAGACAAACCAGATCGATTAAAAACAAAATAATAAAGATAGTTCTAGGCCTAGGCCTAAGCTATTAGGCCTACATTTTACTGACCATTTTTCCCACGGCTGTTGCTAGGGCCTGGGCCCTACTACTACTACTAGAGAGGAGGAGAAGGTAGCCCAAACTAGGCTAGGGAACTAGTCCCTGGAAACAAATCTTGTTAACATGACCTTGCGTCCTACTCGTTTATATGCTTTTAAAAACAAACTTGAAGTTAACATTTACCTTTGCTTGTGCTTTGGTCTCCTTTCCGTATGATGTTTGTGGTATATTCTTTCTTTTATGCGAAACATTTTCATAACAGTGTGAAGGCAGGTATGCCTATGTTCACGTTTGTTTTTTGTGTACAAAATACGATGAGAAAGAATACAGTTTTCTGATTGGACAATAGTTTTGTCTGTTTTCAATGTGTAGAAAAGTTTATTGTATTTCAAAAAGTCTTAATTTCAATCATTCATTCATTCTTTCATTTCTGAATCAATACTCTGTCCATTAATGCCTACATAAACTGAAGAAGTTGAAATAAATCAATATAAAAATATGCAATAATATAAGACACTGTATATTTTAAAATACGATTGCATCTACTGTATACTAAGATATTATATATATATAATAAATATATATATAATAAATAAATATATAATATATATATATATGTAATATATATATATTATTATTGTGGTTGTTGTGATGAAAAGTTAACACAAACGATATGGCGGCTAAACGAATATTACATGTAAATATTTTTTTTTATTTGTTTGTTCCCCGACAAAATTTATCGTCTTCCCCGACGTGGGGGGGGGGGGCTATGCTTTCCCGATAGCCCCCCCCCCCCCT
>NW_022685717.1:528498-530857 GCF_011630105.1 Anneissia japonica
TATATATTAGATTTTATAATTGTAAAATTCAAGTACTACTTTTGGGCTCTCAAAATTCCTAAAATTTTCTCACCTGAGTCCCAACCATTGTGGGCTTAGGTGGATAAGAATATGGTAGTTTTCGTAGTTAGAAGTATTCAAGTGCCATATTTTCGGGCACCTATATTAAGGCTTAATTAATTCAGGTTTTTGTTTGTCAATTTGTCAATAAAAAGATTTAAACGATAATTTCATTTCCATTTCCGGGCAACAGAGGTACAAAATACTGAAAATTTACGTCACCACCAAACATAGTAGCGCTCACGTGGTGGACTCTTGATTTCATCACCACCCCCACCCCCCCTCCTTCCTTGAATCATGGATATGCCACTGATTATTATTTTACACCTAAATGCCTTATATTTTTTTACTCAAAATATCAATTCTCGACATCATTGCAGAAGATGAATCAGAAATGAATAAAATTCAACATTTAACAAATAATTTTGCCATGATTTATTGAGCATTTGGAAATTTATGATGATGGCAACATTATTAACAATTCTATAACCTTTAACCTTTCGTGACACATCAACACAGAGCCCTGAGAGGTAATAACATATCCGATGTATGACATCTTCATCGGATAAAATTTACATTCCTTCCATTAGGATATCATTTCTATTTTAACAATCATATTTTATTTTCCATGAAAACCAATTTTAATAATTAAATTACTGGCTGATAATAAGATTTTTTCATAATATCTGTCTTGGCCTTATAACACAAATACGGTATAGTCCTATGTGTGACTATTTCCTCGCATCAAGAGTCTTGTTACACTAATAGTATTATCTTAGCTGAAGATTTAGATTTTGCTGACAAATTTACAATTTCATTTAGCTTCTATTTCACAAATAATGGTATATTTAATAATACTTGAGGATTGTGGGTAGAGAAACAAATCATAAGTTCCAGCAAAACCTAATTTATACATTCCTTTTGTTCCCACCCATTTCCCACCAACAAAAATTGAACTACAGTATTGATATTGGTTACGAATTCCTAATTCTGATTGGATGCTATTGTCATATTGCAATCTAAACAAACAACAACATCCAATAAGAATTAGGAACTTGTTTACGACTTGTGTAACAATAACCACTACAAAAACAGCGAACTCCTTAAAAACATTTGTGAATAATCAGGGGAATTTAAGTGACAATCCAAAACTTAAGCAACATTGTTTACATCAAATGTAAGTAAATTTAAAATATTTTATTAATATTTTATATTATGTCCAATAGGACATGTGATCCAACATGAGTAAGACAAAGAACAGGAGCATTCAACCAATCAGGATAAAGGTTATAACAATGTAGGAAGGTCGCAAAATTCAAAATTGAAGACTCCATGTAAATTAAATGGATAGACTATTAACATTACAAGTACTCCTGTTCATTCTATTGGTTGACTTTTGTTGGATATCGCCATGTGTGTTGGGTAGGCCATAAGTAAGGTTACTGGTTATCTAAAGACAAACACTAGATGCCCAGCGAAACATGATGTGTAACAGCATGTGGTACACAGAATACAGTCACCACAGATTGCCAACAGTCAAACCAGTTTCAATATTTAAATAAAACTTGCCGTACATCAACATACAAATAATTTGTGAAGCACTATATACAACAAATGTCATTACCATGGCAATGAAATCAATCAATTTACTGTCCTTCCATATTGCTTTGTTTCCTATTTTGACAATATTTACAACTAATATGATTCATTTACTATTCAACTGCTTAATTTATAAACAAAACATAAACAGAACAAATTAGAGCATTATAGATCTATTACTTAAATATTATATAACAATTCTCAATTAATTTCAATCAAAATATTTTATTGATCTATAAACTATACAGAGCTATGGGCTTAGATTTACTGAAATCAACTTAAGGGGTAGTAATATTTAAATAAGCAAACACAGTTACATATATAATTTGGTGAACTTAAATAAAAGTGATTCTAACTGTGAAATGAATCAATTCCACCTGTAAATATAAACATTAACATAATATTTAAGCTGTCCACACTAACAAATTTTCTTTGACAAAAAATTGTTGTATAGCCATATATAGTATTGATGTGCCTATATATGGTCATGTGATGTCATCATGACCATATTTAGGCATGTTTTTGTCAAATAAAATTAGTGTGCACAGGGCTTGAGATATGGTATTGTAAGCAAATATTATTTCTTATTTTTGATATTATAATTACATTACAATGTACAACTAATGGTGGGACTGTGTGTGGACATATTAAATGCATACAATTTGATTAAAGCACCAACAGAAAAATACATTAAATAAAT
>NW_022685718.1:0-534 GCF_011630105.1 Anneissia japonica
TCACAAAGCTTCCGAAGCAACCTACCCCTGTCCACGCTGTCAAATGCCTTTTTAAAATCCACAAATGCCACATAGAGTGGGCATTTGGGAATAGTTAAGGTGTTATTTATTAGCATAAAAGCGGTTTCAGTGGATAGGTTGTTTCGGAAGCCATGCTGTTGCGCAGGCAGTATCCCTTGGGTTTCTGCCCAGTTTAATATACGTTTACTTAGTATATACGTATAACATTTTAGAACACACGATGATAATGCAATACCCCTATATGAGTCTGGGTGTGACAACGATCCTTTGCCGTTATATTTTGGCAACAAGTAGCCAATCAGATGGGCAACAACTGTTTAGAAAACAAAAGTTTAAAATTTGAGTTATTGGAGTTACTAAGATCTCACTACAGTTTTTCAAAACATCATAGGTGATGCCGTCCGGCCCGGCCGCTTTACCCGCTTTCCCTCTACCAAATGCAATTAATACTTCGGACTCATCAATGGGCCATGAAATAGGATCATCATCTGTCACTACATTTGCGTAGTAAGG
>NW_022685719.1:0-944 GCF_011630105.1 Anneissia japonica
GCCAACTAACACTTTAATGCTGTTTCCCCACACACAAAATGTTTGCTAGGGTTTTGTGGTCAATCGTGATCCACCATAGAAGTACAACTTTTTAGGAAATGTTAAAAAAAAAATCTTACTCTACCGTAGTAATGGGAAAAAAACAGTTTACTGCAGCAGAATTGTAAGAGAGTTGTACCTTTGCTGTGAAATTGATGTGGTATGTTGTTAACTCTTGCTCATTTATATTCACTGCACTGATTTGTATTGGCCACAATATGTTGGCAATGACAAGCCAAGATTTGCTACGGCACTGTTTTGGCAATTTTGTTTTCCATTTTAGCAAAAAAAGTTGGGTTTGGCTGGGAATCAGTTGTGAGGATAAAGAACAAATTGGAAGGGAACTGGGTAGGGTGGAGAAAGAATGTAAATTTGTCTGTGCAAACATTGAACTCACTGTACAAAGAACAGTTGCACAGATGGACCATCATAAGCACTGAATCTGTCTCTTATACATATCACACAAGCCGTGGCCTACACAAGCCTCACACAGCTAATAATTACTAAAACTAAAGCTCTGTCCACACTATCAAATGTTCTTTGACAAAAAAACTGTTGTATGCCCAAATATAGTCATCATGTGTCCAAATATGGTCCCAATGTAATGTCATCATCACCATATTTGGGCATGTCACATGTTTTTGTGAAATAAAATTTTAGAGTCTAGACAGGCCTTAAGGCAATGTTTGGGACTACAGTAACTTTAGGCCTGAATTGAAGAACCAATAAAATGATAATTCATCACTAAATCACACCCAGAATTGTATATAATCAGCTGAATACACACCCATATCCTGCTGCTGTAAGTGTTAATAAGGTTGGGATGTTCTTCACAGGCATGTCTTACTTCTTGCCAGTCACAGTGCTCAATAGCCTCAAATAACACATTTCTGTGAAATAATGCA
>NW_022685720.1:0-1510 GCF_011630105.1 Anneissia japonica
AGATAGTCAAAAGGTTTGGATGTTCCACAGAGGTCTTATTATTAAAAGAGTGTGTGTGCAGATCACCAAACAACAAAAGAAACGAACGTCACAAACATTTTAAAAAAAGGTAAAAAGTGGACTTCAATGAAGAAAAACAAAATGTCATACAAATGATTCCAGCCTAACCATTATTAATATTAAAAGCAATATAAAACAAAATGTAATCTAAGGTTTATCAAAAATTATACAAAATTTTAAAATAATTTTTAAAAAAAATTAATTTTGTAACATGGTCAAAACTCACTGATAAGCCAATATTGCCTCTTTGATAGTCATCTCAGGTTCACTGGGCTTCTTGGTTTTTCCTCCCTTCTTCTTTCCAGCTTTCTTACCACCACCCTCTTCATTTTTCTTTCCTTTCTTCTTCCCCATTTTGTACAATATTTATTGTCTTTGTATATACCTTCAGAATATAAACAAACATATTGAACAAAATTTCAAAAATTTATGAAGCAGGCCCTAGGCCTAGTAGCTACTCTATTACCTACTAGGCCTAGGCCTACATACAGGTATTGCGTAGTATTACTACAGCAGTACTACTTGCCTAGTCTTAGATAGAAAAGAAGTCACCCAAGCTGTGGCCTACGTGGCCTGGCCAGCTAGGAGTAGGGCCTAGGCCTAGAGGAACTAGGTAGGACGTGTAGCTTACTGGGCTATGCCGTAGGCCTATGCCAGCTGGCAGACGAGGCCTAGGGCTAGGCCTATGCCTAGCTAGCTAGCCAAGGCCTAGGTAGTTCAAATTCAATACAAACGGTTACTATTTATTGTAGATTGATTTAGGCCTATCTACTAGATGAAGTTGTCTATAATAGGCACACCATAATATACAGTATATGAATGCAGGTGAAATAATTACATAAAAAACGAACAATTTCCGATGGTTTCGTTGCCAAAAACCTCAATATTTTAAACATGCGCCTCCAAGCGTTTGTCACTTAGGAACATACTTTTGTTTGTCCAGCCGCTTGCAAAAAAAGAGGGGTCGAAGTTCAGTGTTGTTGATATTAATGAAAAAACGTGGTTGAGTTGGTGGTCGGTTGGAAAGCAGTATCAACAATAATTATGGTGATTTTTTTTTCGCTTTTCCTAATAAATAGAGATAAATCAGGAATCTCATTTTGGATATTATTATTTTCCCCGCACTAGCCAATGTTCGTGGCCCCTCGTTTGATCCAAACACCATTTAGCTAATTAAGTTAGTTAGGTCTTCCCTCACTCAGCCCTGCCCCTCCTAGCGCCGAACCTAGCATCTCCTTCTGGCTGGGGTGATGATATTTTGAAAGCATGTACATGCAGAGGGACATGTAGCTGTAGGTTCTTCTATGTTGGTCCACACAGATAACTTATTGTTGCCCGTAATGTCATTGTCAATGAATGGGACCAGTGGGCGGGGTGCAGGAGAGGGAGAGGAATTAAAGTCGCTGATAGGAGGGGAATGGCCTTCAACCCCGCTCCCGCCCCCCCCCCC
>NW_022685721.1:0-884 GCF_011630105.1 Anneissia japonica
GTGGTTGATTATAGGATACAATTTAACTATTTGCGAGAGGCCTATCCCATTTGCTACACAGAGGTGATATGCCTATTTCTGTGTAAACAAAAACACATACTTTTTTTAAATGTCATCACATTTATTACTTCGAGGAACATTCAAAACGATTTAGTGAAACAATATTATTCATACCAACTTATTTGATGGCATTTGTTGTCAAAACTTATCAATGGTTGTTTTTTTTTTTTTTTTTTTTAAATACTCGTTTAATTCCATTTAGCGGTACATAACATCTACTATTATGCCCAGTAATATGGCATGTACTTCAAAATATATTTTATATAATATTTATGTTTTATTTTGTATAAAACAAGCCGAAAACATGTAGGTTGGGCTAATGCATACGGCCTACTCGTTTTGCTGTTGTTTCACACCAAGACATATAACAGCATGTTCACGCGTTACGGTAGTACATCAATGTACCAACGAATCTGGTATAAGTTTCGGAGATTATAGTTGAATTGAATCGATTTGCATAAAGCAGATATATGATCTGACAATTCCCCGGTATTTCCAATAGATTTATTACTGTATAGTGGTATATTTAATTTCAAGGCAGACATCAGTAACCATTTTCTAAAATAATTAGATCTGCAATGAAGAATTCCGTCTTTTCATCGTTAAGACAAGCAAGGTTTGAGCCATCTAATCCCGTAATTCAAGCACACAACTACGAGGATACCGAAAGATCTCCCAGGCTCAGATGAACCTTTCTGGTTAAAATTTAAATACAATTGTATACCATCAGCAAGAAGTGATACAAAATAACATGTCTGCTAATTAGATCTCCACTGAGTTTTGTAAAAATTGAATGCAACGCAGGACCATGTCTGACTCTGAGT
>NW_022685722.1:0-1009 GCF_011630105.1 Anneissia japonica
GATTTTATATATATATATATATATTTAGGAATTTCGTTGTCTTTATTTAAAATGAGAAAATTATTTATCAAAATATTTAATATAATTTGTTTTTATTTTTGGATAGCTTCATGGATAATCACACGCGCCGCCAAAGCTTTTGGAGAATTGAATCTCAAACGCGATAACGAAAGCTCTCTAATCACTCAAGTTACTGAATGATTGTTTTATAATTTTAATAAAACTAATTTCTTCTAATTTTAAATATATTTTCCCTGAATTCGTGATTATTTGTCGTCATGCATGGACTAAATTCGTAACAAATTTAAGATCACGCATGTGTTTCTGCCAAATGCGTGTTACATCCAAAATCACTTTGAAGCGGGACCGCACGATGCGCGAGAAACGGTTGGTACCGTAATGCATTTTGTAAACCAGGAACCAACAGTATTTTGTTACGTTTCTTCACAGAGGGGGGTTCGTCCGAACCCCTTGAACCCCCCTGGATCCGCTACTACTTTCCATTGACACCAATCATGACCAATGTTTTTGTGGTGTGGTATGAAAAAAATGGCACCTAACTTTTTTGAATTCAGCGCAGTAAAAATGATAAAATTAGTCAATAAAATCTATTTTTGCTAAAAAATCTATCTGGATTACATAGAAAACTAGCTTATATACTCGTTCTTATTTTATGTACATTTTAAGTAAGTATATTTTGCGATTATTTTTAAACAAATAAACACCTATTTTTTAATTATGTTCCATTCTGGCTTGAGTGACAATAGTTTTTATATGTCTAGATTGTTTGTTGTCTAGAAATTATGAGTTTAGACACCAAAATCATATCTGTAGCTTATTTAGTTTCAATTTCATGCCCATTTTAGATCAATTTGGCGGCCATTTTGAACAACAGGGCTTAGGGTGACCAGAAGGGATTAATTAGGATATCTGGCTATGTGGATTGCTTCTAACATTCCACTCCCCCTAACTCATTTTTTTCAGATTTTTTTTCTAGTCTAATTACTGT
>NW_022685723.1:0-4161 GCF_011630105.1 Anneissia japonica
TACGTACACACGAGCAGGATTTTAAAAGTTCCTATACTTGCAAGCATAGGAACCAAAAATGATGTTCTGTTGTGAAGAAGTAGAGCATTCCATAATATTGGGATGGCACTTCTAATATAACTAGAAAATTGAAAATTGCAAGTGAAGCACTGCGAAGTACAACTGCATATAAATGTTCTTCGAACAAAATTATTTATGCGAGTCAAGTGAAAATAATGAATAATAAAAATATAACAATATAAGACACGACCTATTGTCTACATTAGAACACTTCTCATTGGGTAACAAAGTCGTAATTTTTCGTTTTTGTCAAAAAGTGTCTATAGTGGTGAATTATGGTTTAGGTTTTTTTTAATAAAGTTTCAAAAATTTCTGTGTATGTGGAAAATGTAGTTGATTACCAAAGGTTACAATTTTTATTTTGAAGACTGCATGGTCTAGGAAGTGTACATTTTTTTATGGGGCAAGTTTCCAAGGGCGGGTTTTCTAGGGACGAGTTGACTGCCAAAGATTGTTGCCAAAGTGCGAGCCAGCGTGTTATTTGAGCACAAGTGCGAGACAACGCAGTTGTGCGAGGTATCGGCTGAGATTTGTGGAGTACAATTCAAAAACAACTATAGGTCTAATAATGAATTATTGTGATGTTAAGTAGACAATGTTAGCTATCAAGGAACGACGTCGTTTTTCATTGGGACCTTCGTCCCTTCAAGACTAGGCCTATACCATCCTAGCTAGTCTAGGCCTAGAGAGTAGTATAAGGCTAGAGCGACATGCGGACGTTGGTATGTGTTGGTTAGTCTACAAACGTCGCCTAAAGTAATTGATTTTACTCGGCAGAATGAAAGAAGGAAACTCCGCTTTTCAGCCGTCGCCGATGTTTTTTGACAATGACCTTTCAGAGGTCAAATTGCTGTCAAGAATATGAATTGGCTGCTTCGCAGCAACAACTATTGGCATGGTTAATACTGTAGCCTTCTCAGTGATCCAACCCAGCACCTCCTTGGCCCCACACTATCGATCATTCATAAATTAGGTGTACACTTCAGATAAAGTTAGAAAACTCATGAAATGTTCATTTGATTTGGAATTTTCCAAGTACAAAATACAAACCAGGGCCCAGGGCAAAAATCCAAACTGCAGAGGCTCCAAGAGTGGGAGGTCAGGGAGTTTTATGTAAATGGGATCTAATTCGGATGATTACAGACATAATAACATGTGAATGATAGTTCTTTCTTTTTTTCGAAACTCTAGTTTTTTTTATTTTTTTTCTCATGCCGGGGCACTATCTGAATCCACCACCATCCTCTCGGTAGTAGTGAATTACAGATCGTTTTTATTTAGACATACAGCAAAGTGGTGGGTCCAGCAGGCAGACAAAGAGAGGGGTCCTTTATAAAAATTGAACCCAGTACAGTACATCTGTTGATATGTGAGTAGTGGGCTCCCCCAGTGTACTGGTCCATACAGCCCCTATTGGGGAGTAGGTGGTGGTTACCGGGTAAATGTAAGTCAAACACGAAGTGATCCCTATTGCTGGTTTCCTGTCGATGTAAAAGTCAGAATTTCAAACATTTATGTTCAGTCTAATTCTTACGACTGTGAGGGCAGGTTGGACAAAACTGACGTACAGTAGTCTTGATCGTGCTGGGCTCTTAGGAGTTTAATTTTTCAACCTCAACTGATAACTCAGCCCTAACAATGCACAAGCCTCATATGAAGTTGAATCAATTTCCATTGTGATTATATTTGTGAACCCATTTTTAACTTGCTGTCTGGTTTGCTCATTAAATAACCTGGCGAAATTCAAGGACTTCGCAAGTATTTCGCTGTTCGAAGCCTGTAGAATACAAATCTTGATTTGCTACATTTCTTTTAAACGACTTTGGTGTTTCAACTCTTCACAAATATGAAATGTCAATTAGGCCTCTATTTGTAAAAGTTTATTTAATTTCATTTATATATAAAATTCTGTTTTAAACAGAAAAATCATAGTTTGTTGCAAACATGGTTGTTAATGTTCAAATTATTTAGGGGGAAAAGAAGTTCCCGTACTACCTGGACCTTGCCTTAATGTTTTGAGGAGACTTGGTAAAAAGGGAGATGTAATAATATCATATATAATTATATTATTTAAAGGACTTGTGAAATATAGCCACAACAATATATATAGATAAATTAAACTGTTATTAATACATTAAATCTCTTTACTTTATAAAAAAATTGTGCTTTTCTTGCTATTCTAGGGCAATAAAAAGAGACTATTATTATAGCATCGCCCAGTTGGTTCAGATATTCATAGTAAACAATATGTTAATTAGGTGATGATGTCATTCCTGCCGAACCAAAACGTAAACAAGCACTGGACGCGCCACACACAAAACACGGCTGTAGTTTGTTGTTCCATCTCTCTGAGACAAGACAATTACCAAAACAAAGAGAATTGCTGAAACTACTACAGCCTTGCCTTATTACGTTGCCTTTGGATGTAAGCATAATCTACGGACTACAAACATAGTAAAAATTGGTGACGGAAATTGTAGGTGGCTAATTAGGAGCCCACTCAACACATCACTTCATTCATTCATGTCGTGATTATTTCACAATGACTGCCTACCTGCGAGAGACCTAGATTTTTTATCGTCGTTAGGATAATTAAAAAATATATAAGGAAACTAAAAACGAATGCCGTGCCTAGTATTTTAATTCAACAACCAACACTTCCACCCAAGATACGTGGGGCTTATCAAAAGGAAGGAAAAAGAAGGTAAGTTGAGAGATTAGTAGATTAGGAGCACCTACAGTACTGTAGGCTAGGCCTAGCCTACATATGATAATGATGCATGCCTTGGCTGTCGATGTCTAGGCCTATCATCATCAATCATGGAGGAAATATATTAAGTATAAATTAATGTATATTTCTCCATGCTGCAATGTACTAGCCTTTTTAGGACTTGGCCTTGGCACCTTGTTCATTTTAAGATGGGGCAGCACAATTTAATAATATAGATTTGATAGGGCCAAAAAAAAAAAAATACTTGTTTAGCATCACCGCCCGACTCTGATTTTCCAGTCGACTAAAAAAAAGTCATGAAAATCGACTAAATAATGCCGATAATAGAGGAAAAAAGATTGTTTTTTCATCTTCAGCACAGGGAACAAGATGAAATGCGCCACCAACATTACAAGTATGTTTTTTTTCTGTTAAAAAAAGTGTGAGCGAGAAGATGACAAGTATGATGAATAAAAAAACTAAACACAGGAGTAGGCCTATTTCTTTTGAGTAGTAATGGTGTAAAGATAAACGGGAATGTTTGGTGGTAGATTTCATCGATCTGGGTCTAGCTATGGATGCTATCGATCGACCCAAATTTCGGCCGCCCTTTCAGCCCCTGACAGTTTTTTGACGATGATAAATTCAAGAAACTGTGTCTTGATATTAGGATGTTATCAAACTCGTCTATGAATTGAAAAAGGGAAAGATTGATATTAGTACTATTAGTATTCTGCAGTTCTCTAGCAAGACCTGGACTTGTTGACTGGCTGAGATATGACTATGTGACGTGTGATGATTAGTCTAGAAACTGGGCTGGTTTTGATACTAGGCCTCGCCTAGGTTTTTTTTTATATGCAAGTTAATCCATAAACTACTCTCTTCTGACGTCATTTAAAAAATTTTTTTTTTTTTTGTAGTTTTATCAATTGTATTGATTCTGTTATGGCAATTATGTTTATTGTACACCACCTTGTCCGACGCGTTTAATACAGGTTAGTGTGGTGAAGTCCACATTCTCGCGGTGTGTCGTTGGTTGACAGTTAGTGTGTTGTAATTTGTTTTCTCATCACGCTTGGAGTATTCTAAAACCTAGCTACTGAAAAAAGTAGACTGCTTGATTTTTGCGGTTCTAAGCGGATTTTTATATTCTCGTTTTCAATCAAATTGGCGAATTTTGTTGTCGACATTACTCACATGATATCTTATAATAATGTACTTGAACACATAGTGAAGAGAATACCCGGAGCTGGCCTTAAATATGATAATAATAAAGTACTATGAAGAAAAATAATAGGTTGCAACCTACGCTTCAATTGGCAGATTTTTTAGGCCTAGAATAAGTACTGCCTGCATAGGCCTAGACCCCTAGGGCCTAGTAGTACAGTATG
>NW_022685724.1:0-606 GCF_011630105.1 Anneissia japonica
ATCGTATCTGCTCGATTAAGCGACCACCACCTAAAACCATGGAACACTTTAATAAAGGAGATTAACTTATCAAGAACTACAATATTTTTATAAGAAATTCATCTCCAATACAAACATTTTCATATTTTTTGAGAAACTAGCAATGCACCTTGCAGTCTTAGAGGAACAAGTGCCACTAAATTTTTAAGTTTCTATAAAGCCAAGTTCAAATAAGCACCCCTAAAATCAATAACAATTTTGAAAGCTCCGAGCACTTTCTAGAGTACTGTAGCTGAAGGTAGGTAAATGTCGAAATCCAACTAGGGTTTTTTGCAGCGTTGTTGAGTTACCTTGTTCATTGTCACAGGTATCTTAAGGGAACATTAACTTGCAGTGAAGTTGAATTAGCTTTACTTTGTTTAAATTTTTTTTGTTTTTTTGTCTTATGCTTTAGAGTTCTTGGCAATCAGCGATTAAATATAGATTCAAGAACCTAAGAAAAACACGACAAGTTTCCTCTGGAAATGGGACTGCAGTATAGTAAAGCCTGAGATGAAAAAAATAAAGTGTGAGGCGGTCGAGACAGAAAATGGGGAGACAGACGAAACATGCAAGGAGCATGTACAA
>NW_022685725.1:0-1025 GCF_011630105.1 Anneissia japonica
CATTATATATAAATAATGAAAAGGTAACAAATAATTATAGGCCTATATAAATAATGAAAAGTAACTTACAATTATTTATATATAATAAGTTCACTGATTTCATTATATATAAAATAACGAATTGATTTCAAACTCAATAAATATAAATAAATGATTTTACATTTCATTATATATAAATAATAGCTGTCGCAAACCATTACTGTATATGTATAAAATTCTTGGACTTAAAACACATTATATGTATACAATGCACATGTGTTATCGTTTCAAGTTTATTATATCTAAATAATGGCTACTTACTGCCAATTATATATAAATAATGACATCATAGGAAGCCATGGTTTATAATAATAAATAATAAATAAATAAATAATTCGTTATGCAAAATACGAAGTAACAAATATTCACCAGTGCTCTTTAAGTTACAATTAGGGCCTATTGTGTGTAGTCTACAGGTCGCAGACCATCACCTATCGAAATGGCACTGCAAGGGATACAGCAGATTACTGAATCCAGAGCCCCCCCCCCCCGGCCCTTTTCGAGGAAGACGAGTAAATTTTGTCGTGGAATAAACAAAAAAATTACATGTAATGTTGGTTTAGCCACCATATTGTTTTCATTGAAATATTTGTGTTAACTTTTCATTACAATTATAATAATAATAATAATAATAATAATAATAATAATAATAATAATAATAATAATAATAGTTCAATGAGACTAATAAAATTAATTTGCGTCACTGTCATGACAAATGCTCGTTCGGATAGCCTCATATTGTAATAATAATAATAATAATAATAATAATAATAATAATAATAATAATAATAATAATAATAATAGTTCAATGAGACTAATTAAAATTAATTTGCGTCACTGTTATGACAAATGCTCGTTCGGATAGCCTCGTGATGCTTGCAATACATCGCGATAGGGGAAGCAACCTAGACTGACAGCGTGGTTGTCAGATATTTCGTGCAAAAATTCCAAAATGTAGGATTTCACTTTGAAGAAAGAGGATTTGA
>NW_022685726.1:0-594 GCF_011630105.1 Anneissia japonica
ATTAGTTTGCCTACGTCTGCAGTGCTACATACGGTGCAAGACAAGTTTATCAGTGACATATGCTGAACGGCTGTCATAATGAGTTTTTGATGAACATTTTTATTTTATGCCTTGGCTAGAGATACGGTACCGTATTTCTACTTCAATTTGCTGAAGGTACGGTAAATGGCATTACGTCGCCATCACCCAATAAAGACCTATACCCGATTCACACTTACAAAATTCTTACCAAATGTAACCAAAAGTAACATTTTACGGCATGTGTGAAAGTACCTCCGTTTAATATCCTTGTAAAATCTTGGAACGTCTCGGTAATCTTTACCTGCCTCGCTGAGGCTGGTAAAGCTTCCGAGATGTAGCATGGATGGATCTGCACATGCGCAGGAATTTCAACACAACAACAATCTACTGTGTTCGCAGGGTTCTTTGAATTTTCTTCCTTCTGCAGACGATTCCAATCCACTAGAAATAGATAGGCCTAGTTTTTCTCAATGATGGATGAATTACCCTTTTTATCGATGTTATTTAGTAATGGTAGAAGAAGATGGTACATAAATGAACGTCGGGATGGTGTTTTTATTATCAAAAGTCGAC
>NW_022685727.1:0-504 GCF_011630105.1 Anneissia japonica
TCCCAATTACGAACTTCTCAATTACGAACCTTCTATTTTACGAACGGTGTTTGGCAGATGACGTCTTCATGCGATCGTAAAACGATTTTAGATAACTTTTTAAAGCTATTATCCATGTAAATTTTGAGTGCTTTTGTTCATTTATTCTATTGCATAACAAGAAACTTCAAGTGTATTAAAGCAATTGAACATCAATTGTGTTTTACGAGTCTTTATTTTAACAGCCGTGGGCCAAGAGGGTTTATTTTTTTGTCTAAAAACTGTCTCTTATACACATCAAACTATTAAAGGAGCACCAGTCACTGATCTCTTTCCAGCGACATGCCGATCGAAATTTAGAACGTCTTACAGAGACGACATTAGACCGCTGTCATCGTTAATAGCAACAGTCGGTTAACATCAAAGGGGCGCATAGCTGTGGTTACCTCACCAACTTCACTGCGTTTTCAAAAATGACGTCGCACCAATGGCGGAATTTTATTTAGATCGTTATGTTTCTCTTGC
>NW_022685728.1:0-2322 GCF_011630105.1 Anneissia japonica
ATAGTAATTTAAAAAGTTGTTGTTATGGGCGTTTTATTAGTATTTTTCTCATATTATTATTATTAATATTATTGTTGTTGTCACCTTTATTATCGATACTATTACCCTATTATTACTAAGTAGGCCTAGTATTATAAGTATCATTATTATTATTATTACTAATTAGTAATACTATTATTATAAAAATAAACATTATCTTTAATTTATTATTGTTGTATTATTGCTATTATCACCTTCAATATCATTATTATCACTAATTAGTTATTAAAATTGATATTTAAATATCGTTATTATTACCATACTAGTATTATTACTATTTGTTAAAATAAATATTACTATTAATGTTGTTGTTATTTATTATCGTCATAATGACTAATTAGTATTAATAATGTAAATATTACTAATTTATTGTCGTTATTGTTGTTTAATATTATTGTTGAAGTAGAAAGTTGTGAGTTAACAGAAGACGAACACATTAATAAATAACTCTTTTTAATTCATAGGCAATAGCATTCAAATCTCTTTTGGTAGTGTGGTGGTCCTGTTTTACTAAAACATACTGTGTACTTTATTTCAATCATATATTGAAGAAAAAGGATGCAAAAACTTAGATTTAAAAATAACTTGAAATAACTTGTGGCCGAGTTGACTTGTGGCCGAGTTGATTTGTGGTCGAGTTAACTTGTGGCCGAATTGACTTGTGGCCGAGTTGGCTGTAGCCGAACTTTTTGTGGCCGAGTTGACTTGTGGCCAATTGACTTGTGGCCGAGTTGACTTGTGGCCGAGTTGACTGTGGCCGAGTTGACTTGTGGCCGAGTTGACTGTGGCCGAGTTGACCTGCACCGCCACACTTATTGAGGCCGTTGGGACTAGCCTACACAGTAGGTAGGTTAGAGAGGCACAGGTAGCCAGACCTGATGTAGCCTAGGCCTAGTACTACTACTCTAGTATAGTAGACCTAGTAGTAGTAGGCCTAGCCTCCTAGCTAGGCCCCTAGACATACACTAACTACAATAAAATGTGAATCAGAAAGAGGCCTGGCCTAGGTTTGCCAGGCCCTACTCTCCTCGTGCGTATGTACGTACGTGCCTCGCCTAGGCCAATACAGTAGGTTAGCCTAGCCCTAGGCCTATGCTAAGGGGAGCCATGCAGGTATGCTAGCTAGCTAGCCTAGGGCTCCTCCTAGCCTAGCTAGCTAGGCTAGGGGGCTCCTCCTACACTAGCTAGCTAGGCTAGGGTAGGGCCTAGCCTAGCCCTCCTAGGCCTAGGAACAGTATGTATGCATTACTTGTTTAAAATACGCTTTAAATAGTTTCAAATACTTACAAAGTAAACTTGATATAAATCAAATTCAAGATGGTTCGATTTGAGTGAAGCTGTCATTTTAACATTAACACGACGAGAATTAACAATAAACAATTCATTTCATTTTGAATAGAGCGCTTTTTCATTGTGTACTTGACCGTTCAACTATGACCTAGCCTAGGCCTCTCTCTCGCCACCAAAGCGCCCAGGGCAGGTATATAAAGTATACCAAAAAACTATGGAACGCCGTTAGTATCTTCGGTTATGTGCAAACACTCTATTATGTACAATCGCCATGACGTTATGTGGTTTGGTCATTATGTTGTGTGGTTTGGTCATGATGTTATGTGGTTTCTCATTATGTTATGTGGTTTGGTCATTATGTTATGTGGTTTCTCATAATGTTGGTTTGGTCATTATGTATGGGGTTTGGTCATGATGTTATGTGGTTTCTCATTATTCCTGATGATGACATAATTAATGTCGAAATATTGAATCCCAACACGATGGCGTGTATTTCAATACTTGGAGTATGTATTTAATACGTTCTTATCTGAGATTAATCAGTGGACCTTTCGGTTTTTGGTTTCTCATTATGTTATGTGGTTTGGTCATGATGTTATGTAGTTTGGCCATAATGTTATGTGGTTTCCTCATTATGTTATGTGGTTTGCACATTATGTTATGTGGTTTGCACATTATGTTATGTAGTTTTGACATGACGTTCGGACGTCCTTGCGAGTATGTGAATAAGAAGATGGCAGTACAATTAAGCCTATATCAAGTTTCATTTGAAACTTTTGATTGGCCGAGAGCGAGCGGGAAGACCACACTAGTTTTATTACCACTGCGCCAGAGATTTATTTCATACAAGCAAAGAGTACAATGCAAACGTATGCATTTTCTTTTAGTTTTAAGGTGTATGGGGATTTTATAAGTCCGCAATGACGATATAACGTGTTTATATATGTGTATGTGTGTGTGTGTATGTATGTATATATGTGTATGTATGTGTGT
>NW_022685728.1:2395-4366 GCF_011630105.1 Anneissia japonica
GGGTGAGGGATGTTCATGATTTATTTTAGATCTAAGTTGTATATTCTTTAGTTAAGTTCTTTCATTTGTTTAGCTTTAAGTTGTTGTTTTACTCTTTGTTCATAAGTTCTTTCATTTGTTTAGCTTTAAGTTGTTGTTTTCACTATTTGTTCATTAGTTTAAGTTTGACTGCGCCACTTTCTTGTGTGCTGCCACTGATGTAAAAGTGTAATGTCAATAAATATTATTATTATTATTATAGTACAGAAGAGAGTCCACTGCTATACTGTTCTTAATACACGCGAATCAGCGTGACGCCCGATCCGCTGTATGGGGCAAACGCCCCTATAGCGTCTGTTGTGGATGCATGAGTGATGGCAGCATATAAAAACAGTAATTAAGACCTGTATTTGGAAAAGAATGCATAAAGTCTATTTATTATATCCGTTTTTAAACAAAATATTTATTATTGGAAAATATGCTATATATTTTATGGGTTTTTAGAAAGTTTACTTTAAATCACGCTAGTATTTTGAATGTTGATAAAAGAAAAAGCCTGAGAGTTTATAAGAAAAATAATATTTAATAGGCCTTTCTATAGGCCTACTAGGGACGATTATTCATTATAAACATTCATCCATCCATGCATTGGTATTCGGCATATGTAATTCTTATTAAATGAGAACATATAGTTAATGATGTGTTTGCTTTGACTATGACTATGTTCTCCAGCCCTTCCCCAGTCTGGTATGTAAATATAACGTTTTATCTTCAGTCAAACAAATTAATGTATTTTAAAACAGTATTAAAAAATATATATATATATATCGGAACCACCAAAGTAACTTCCAAAATATTGTACTTTATTTAGTATTCTTCCACACGAACTTCAAATACTTTCACAAGCAAATAAGAGTTAGTTAATGATGAGGAAAACATCCATCTTGATATACCTTAAGAATCCCGGATTTACATGATAAATGAGAAAATAAAATCATCCATCCAACTGTTAGTGACCCAGGCACTGTCTGTGATGAGGTATTACCACCACATAAAAATCAGGTACGGATCCAGGATTTGAAAGAGGGTGCTTCAAAATGAAAAAAATTGATTCCTAGGCCGGAAATGAGCTTTTTTTTTAATGACCTTTAAGTTCTTCAAAATTCAAGGTTTTTCTCCTCTGGAAAAGATCAGTAAGTAAGTAAGTAAGTAACTTTATTGCTTCTCTTAAATAACAGATGCACAACCGTATAAGATGTGCACAATAACAAAATCAGTATAAAC
Organism: Anneissia japonica; assembly: GCF_011630105.1. NCBI lineage: Eukaryota > Metazoa > Echinodermata > Crinoidea > Comatulida > Comatulidae > Anneissia > Anneissia japonica. Next base: position 3,659 of record NW_022685728.1, read on the forward strand.
TCAATTACTTAGAAAGTACTTAATTTTATCTCATTTTTCAGGCCTCTATATAGAGAAAAAAAAAAGAAAAAGACATAGTGAGTGGATTTCCTGCACGATTAAAAATCGTAACAGTACCGGGTTTGGTCTACAGGGGTTCGTGCTTCGAACAGGTCATTCCATTCATAGAAAATGCCTTTTGATGGAGAAAGTGTACCTTTTTAGCAAGGTTTGCCTAGTTGTAAATTAACTCCGGCTATATGAAATTGATTAGCCAATCAAAAGTTTCAAATGAAACTTGATATAGGCTTACTTGTACAGCCGTCTTCTTATTCACACTTCTTCACATACTCCGCAAGGACGTCCGAACGTCATGTCGAAACTACATAACATAATGTGCAGACCACATAACGTAATGAACAAACCACATAACATCATGACCAAACTACATAACATCATGACCAAACCACATAACATAATGACCAAACCACATAACATAATGACCAAACCACATAACGTCATGACCATTCCACTAACGTCATGGCGATTGCACATAATAGAGTGTTTGCACATAACCGAAGATACTAACGGCGTTCCATAAAAAATTATTTTATATATGATTACTGGCTTCATTATATATAGATAAGGAAGGGATAACACATCATTATATATAAATAATGAAAAATAACTTACAATTATTTATATATATTAAGTTCGCTAATTACATTA
>NW_022685729.1:0-2503 GCF_011630105.1 Anneissia japonica
ACGAAGTCTTTGTACGCCGCCAATTCAGGAATGTCATCGGAGACAAGGAAAGAATGTCAAATGCTAAAAATAGCCGACTGGCTTGATCTCTGTACATGGAAATTGTACGAACATGTGCGATGGTTCAGGAATGTAGTTGTTACCCGAGTTGTTCGCCTATACAGACCTTATAATGTAGGGTCTGTGGCCATGGCCTATATTACGTGTTGTTTTCTTGTCTCTTAATTATTTTACATAAGCTTAATACAGACATTGAATATGATCATTAACCTCTGTTGTGTGTTATAACCGTATTATTGCTCGTTAAACCAGGTTGAACTTTTAATCAGTTGGTGAATTCGCATTAGGTTATTCATCAATCGGCAGACACTGCGCACTCGTTCTGCACGAATGGGCATTTGTTGCCTTATCTAAATACAAGCGTAACCACGGAAACGTGTATTTCTATTGTTATCTTCTCTATGTCTCTATGAAGGGCGTTTACAGTTAAAGTTCTGGATTTTAGGGCGATGTGTTCGTGCTTCAAATCAATCATTCGATCATTTAAGAACGTATAGGAATAGACATAATATACAACGAAACATAAAGCATCAAATACTGTAAACTTTAATAATATTACGAAAAATATAATAAAAATCCACTGTTTTTTTTTTTGTTTTTTGTTTTTCTAAAATAATTCACAGAATCATTGAAAAAAGCAATGACGGTCGGCACACTGTCAGCGTCGGTCGGAAATTTTGAGTGCCGGACGGGGCATAAATAATGTGACTTTTTGTGGCGTCAACGTAAAGCATCAACGTAAAGCATCAAATACTGTAAGCTTTCATATTATATTACGAAAAATATAATTTGGCAGTATATTAATATTATCAACATTCTTTTTCTTTCTCTTCTTCAATATATGCATCGACACTGTAATATGAAAATAATAAAATCCGTTGGTTTGATTATCAACATATAAATTCGTTTGTTTCAAATAGATAAAACGAAATATATTATGAATCTTAAAACATTTATTAACTTACACAAACCTAATAAAATCCAATGTTTTGTTCGCAAACTCATCGCAGTATTAATTCCATTGAATTGCTTAAAACGACATTAATTAATTTGCAGTAAAATACCTGATAATACAACACGATTATTAACATATGATTGCATATATAATGTACATTCGTTTGTTTTAAATAGATAAAACGAAATAGCCATAACAATAAAACACGAAATAATGGATACTGTAGCAGCAGAATGTAGGACATAAACCACCCAGGACATAAACCACCCAATTGGAATATACCATTGTTAAAGTGGGTGGGCAACAGGGTGAACAATGTTGGGTGGTCTTGCTTTTATCTAGCTTTACAATAGGACTTAATTTGCTACNNNACAATAGGACTTAATTTGCTATTGTACACTCCTATTATACGCCTTTAATTCATTCATTTCTTCTGACAACATGCATGTTGGTTAGTAATCATTGTAGATTTTAGTAATCACTGTGCCTAAAATGTTTAATTTTTTTTAGTTTTCTAAATTTATTTAAATTTTTAAAATGACTTACATTAAAAATCACTTTCAATTAAATACTTCCCTTTAATAATAATAATAATTTTATTTTAGTAATCACTGTGCTTAAAGTTTAATTGTTTTAATATGTATATTTTAGTTTTCTAAAATTATTTTCTAAAATTATTGCACAATGGGTAAAAATAAGAATATAAATGACTAATTCTATAAAAAAGTATTTATCATTCATGTATATGGTTTACAAATCGAATTCTTAATAATTATCATTAATTTACATTTACAGTATTTATATTATATAACTGAGATAATAATTTGAATGTCTTGAATTCTTAATAATTATCATTAATTTACATTTACAGAATTTATATTATATAACTAAGATAATAATTTGAATATTCACCCTGTTGCCCACCCACTTTAACAATGGTATATTCCAATTGGGTGGTTTATGTCCTGGGTGGTTTATGTCCGTATACCGTAGCAGCAATAGCTTTGCGCCTACTTGGTGTTCCAAACAAATATATCTCGGCCGAACTACACTGTACTGCATTGTGAATGTGTCATCGGCGTTCCATACATATACACGCATTGGCGGCCGTTCTGGAGGGCAGCCGCTATAGGTAGCGGCCGATATGGGCCTAATTCGTACAGTGCACCCTCCAGAGTCACCTCTAAAATTCCGAGACGCCTCTTATTGGAGACCACTTTTCCAAATAACAATCTTCAATCTTCACAGAGCTAGCCTGTAATTGGAGACCAATCCGAGACCACCCCAAATTTTGAGGTCCCAAAGGTGGTCTCGAATTGGAGGGCGAACTGTTTTGTTTGGGCAGCCCTTGACAACAATTTTTTGCGGGCCTGCTCGGCTCCCTGTTTAGCTTGAAATACCGTTTCTTCTCAGAGCAGTAGGCCTACCATAAAATTTGCGTTTCTTCTCAGAGCAGTAGGCCTACCATAAAATTTGTGTTCAAAGTCT
>NW_022685730.1:0-922 GCF_011630105.1 Anneissia japonica
GCGATAATGCTCAGCAGCGAGTTCTCTAGCCTCTGATTGGTCAAAATATGCATGGAGGGCGCTAAACTCGCAGAGGTAACTTAAACCATGGAGGTATAATTGAGAAGGAGATTACTCGGCAACACTGTCCCTTTGACGCGACAAACCCGCCTTTGGATCGCGCGCGGGCGTATTACCCTATAATTCACATTTTTTCGTTAGCAACAACTTGGCAACGATATGCATTTATACGCTTCCAGCAGAGCAGTTTGATTTTAACCCATTACATATCTTTATAATGAACAATAATAATAATAATAATAATAATAATAATAATAATAATAATAATAATAATAAGATTTATTAAGCGCACATCTCCACTAAAGTGCTCAAGGCGCTTAATGTTCCCCTGATTAGATTAATGTTCCCCTGATTAGATTTTTTCGGACTTTTGGTATGTTATTATTTGTATATTTCAGGAACGGATTCCGTAAAATATTTATGTTAAAATTACTTCTGTGTTCATTATAATTTTGTCTAAAGATTGATTGGTTGAAAACTGAAAAAATACTCAAGATTTTGGATTGATTTTTCGAATAGTTAACCCTCGTTAAACCTAAAATGACTTAGGTTATTATAATCCTCAATCATTTATTAATTAATATCTGTTACAATTAGAATTGGCGAATTTTGGCCAATTTATGAATTTTGAAGTTGAAATATACTATACTTTTAAAGGTCATGTAAATGTTCCATTAAATTCGAAACTTTTTTTGGTGGAAAATATTAATATGTTTGATATTTTATGAGAGATAAGTGTATCAGCATCAAAATGGAAACGATTGCGCAGCCATAGTGATTGACTGTATGTAGTGCAAATCGAGAAAAGAAGGTGCTCTCCATTTCGCCATGTTCAATTTTTTGGTAAACTATGCCTGCTGAA
>NW_022685731.1:0-1924 GCF_011630105.1 Anneissia japonica
CTAAAATTTATTAGGCGAATATTTCGGCTACTCCTGTAGTCTTTGTCAACGCTTGACATAAAATCACTCCACCTTTCAAAAACTCCAAAAACTATTACACCGCCTATGTTATCACCATTCTCATAATCACCACCGCCGTAATATAATCCCGGAATCTAGAACACGCCTCTCTGTTGACAATATCTCATTGTCGGATTTGCATGATGCTAAATTTACTTACAGTAGAACTCATAATATAGAGGAATATCTTCGGGACCAAAAAAATGTCCCCTTAATAGAGATGTCCCCTGAATAGCGTACCCATTATTAAGCGGGGATACTAACCAAACATTTGAAATTGACCCCTTCAGGGCCGGCGAAACGTTTTTTTAATGGAGTGGGGGGATGGTTGGTCCACTAGTAAGATGAATAAGAATATTAATCAGGGGGATCTGGGTTCAAATTTAGGGGTGGGGTCAACATTTTTCTCAAAACCCCAAAAAAGAAGGGGGTCTGGGGATTCCTCCCGGAAAATTTTTGATTCTTTTTTGAGCTAGGTGTCTTTTAATGAATTTTAAGTTATTCAAATTTCAAGGTTTTCCCCTCTTTAAAACGGTCAGGTAATTTTTTCTCATTCTTATTACAGTAAATAAGCCTTATGTGTGTATACATACATAAAACAAAATTGAGTAATTGCATACGTCTTCTTTTTCCATTAATCAATAAATCCAAAAAGGAAAGAGGGCCCGGGGGTTCTCCAACGGGGAAAAGTTGATTCCTAGATAGCGGGAAATGAGCTTTCCCGACTTCTGAGGTGTCTTTCAATGACTTCTAAGTTCTTCAAAATCCGTAGCTGCATACGTATTCTTTTTTCCATGAATGGATCCCAAAAAATAAAGGGGGTCCATGGGGTTCCCTCGGGGGAAATTTTGATTCCTAGATGGTGGGAATCGGAAATGAGCTTTCCCGACTTCTGAAGTGTCTTTTAATGACTTCGAAGTTCTTCAAAATTCAAGGTTTTCCTCTTGAAAACGGTTAGGTAAATTTTTCTCATTCTTATTACAGTCCTAGGCCTATTATATGTGTACCGGTATACCTACGTTGCATAAGTATTCTTTTTTCCATGAACCGGGGTGGCATGCTCTTAGGGCGGTGTTGTCTCGATTGGCCCCACTTTTGGACATCTCTGGATCCGTCCCTGAGATACGCCACTACAGAGCTCCCGATCCTCAGTTGTCGGCATCACTGGACAGACTGTGAGAATAGTGTTGCTTTTATAATTGCCATTAATTACTACCACTAACAGGACACGTCGCATAACTGGGGAGGATGCAGGGGGATGCAGACAATGCGATCGCACCCCCAAAAATAATTACATTATATTGTTGACATGAATTATAGGTAAGATTGCAATTACCTGTAAACACTCCCCCCAGGCCCCTCTTTTTTCGAATTCCTGTATTTTCCTGAAAATGTGAATCAGTATACCTAGCTCTAGAATTTTAATTCTTTAAATTTAAAATACGGCTCCTGAAAATTGAAAACGTCGGCGCTTTCAGGGGTTCCCTATCTCCAGAAGAAACTGACGATCCCAGCGATCCTGGTAGAATTGTTTTTAAAATAAATTACAATGATAAACTATTTCAGCGTTGCCTTATTTTTTCAGTTCTTTTGCAAGTCAATCACCTTGTTATCTCATTACCATCATGTTATGCCTTTGTAGGCTTTGCATAGTGCATGTGCATTCATAGTTTGGCCTAGCAACGAAATATTCCATTGTGATGTACTGTAATAGAATCACTCCTTCTTTGAGCTTTATGCACACGAGACGCAAAGAACGGAGGCACTATATTGATATAGTGATCAGTCAGATAGAAATATTCAGTGCAAATGAAAGTGATGACGTACGACGTCAACACTGACTTATAAATAAATACATAAATAA
>NW_022685732.1:0-1077 GCF_011630105.1 Anneissia japonica
ATATGTAAATTAACAAACATTATGCAAATAAGGTGTTAATTTAACAAAACCACTGTTGTATTACAAAAATTATTAAAAATACCAAAAAAATGTAAAATTAATGACTCAGAAACATAATATTTTGTAAATTTACAGATTTATAAATACCGTACATGTAATTTAACATACATTATGTAGATTGTTGCTTAATTAACAAAAACGAATGTTATAATACATACAACCTGTTAAAATACGCACAAATATGTAAAATTAAAATTTTTTATGTTTTTTTAAGAGCAAAAACCTGTAAAAACAAATTACAGACGAATTTTCTCTGTAAAATTACAGATTTTTTTTACAGTGTATTTGAATATAGTTTTCATTAAGACGAATATATACATGAATCTCCTGAGCAATTTTCAATCAATTATGAGTCCCTGTGACCAGTAGTTACCGAGATATGACAATAGAAGGTCAAAGGTCAAACTTTCAAAAATCGCATTTCTCGCCATTTTTGGATAAAAAGTTGTATTACAATAAATAGGAACATGCATATTTTGAAACCAAAAGCAAGTCTTTCTGACCAGTGGTTATCGAGATACAAGCGTCCAAATCAACAGGCGGCCTTTTTGAATAACGCCCCCAAACGGGACTTCCCCCCCCCCCCACCAATATCTGGAAGGATATAGGAGCTATTTTTTATCTAAATTGACGCATCTTGCCAAATCCATCGAGAAAAAAGGTATCCTGAAATTAGTCACGGATCTCATGAAAATGACTATACTATTAATATTATATAAGATAAAGCCTGGACTTAAGGCCAACTCAGGTGTGCGTCGGCCGACGCTGTCTGAGTTGGCCTTTATAGTATGTAATAATGCATAAAGATTGCCTTTACAGAAGAACGATGGAATGCTGTTTCTTTCGTCAGGTCATTGGTAACTAAAGGTAAACATATATTTATCAATTAATGGCATCAACCAAAAGAGTATTAAGTAAAGAAAAGTTCATAAACAATTAATATATAAAATCTACAAAAATGAGCAGTCATACATACAATACAAAAATAGTTTTCAGCACAATAAAAATGTTGAATGA
>NW_022685733.1:0-1409 GCF_011630105.1 Anneissia japonica
TCTTACAACAAACACATTCGAATCGAAGGTGTAGGAAAAAAAGACATAAATAGAACGATCGATTTTTTGTTGTATGTGTTATATTGCAAGAATTGTAAGTACATTAATGTAAAAAAAAAATCGTTATTTGTTCAATTTCAAAACAAACTTTCGATTAACAAATCACAAACATTCAGCCTCTATCAACACACGCANTCAACACACGCATGATGCTCCGATCGAGATTGACGGCGGTAGCTCGAGATTGGACTCCATTCACCAGACGTTTTCTTGCGAAGCACGTAGTTTTCGATTGTGAATTATTTATGCAGTATTGAATAAAGTTAATAATAAAAAAATAAATACAATGTTTTAAAAAGTGTTGTTTATTTATTATAAAAAAAACAATACTGATAATAATGTTCATATCTTTGGTTGGTCAAATATGAATTAGCAGGAGTTAATAAAGTGTTTACAGTATTGTATGTATTTGTTTATCTGCGTCTGCGTGTTCTGGAGGTCTGACGCACTACATGCCAGAGAGTTAAAAATAGTCGTAGCGTGGGAAATAGTTGTTAATCATCGTGTGGGAAACAATGAGACAATGCGTTTTGTGTATAAATATGGTCCGAAAACATCATGGTCGATGTAACAAACAGTATAGTGATGATATCAAACAGAATTAAAATTTTATACTTAATTTATCGCGCTTTGAGGTATTTATGTGTGCCTTAGTCCAACTTAATGCGACGGTTTTTCTTACTGGCCCAAGCCTCTACAGGTTTCTTAAATGGGTATTCTTTTAGTGTTGGGCCTTCAATTACGATTCTCATGATCGCATCTAATGTTTCTTCCTTCATTCTATTTCTTAGACATGTTTTTATTAGTTTCATTTGGGAAAAGTCGCGTTCTACGTCGGCAGTGTGCGGTGGGATTGTCCTGTAAAACTAAAACAATTGACAATCATCCACTTACAACTCGGGAAAATAATCTGCAAAAGGCACCGCGAGAAGATAACCGTTGCGCGGTACTACAAAGGCTAAAGCACTTTTCAAAGCCGAAAACGCTTTTGTTTAACCATAGCACAGCTAACACGCGAATTGACACTTTGCGCTTGCTGCTGCCAGGGTAGTCACGTGATCTGTATGCGGTATAAAATCAAAACATTGGATGCGGGAATAGCGAAATTGTACAGTAATCATGAACAGATGCTCTCTGGTTAAGTAATATATTTGAGAATATATATATGTAAACTAATTCAAAAATGTGCCTGTAGTATATAACTGGCATTCATGTAACACTTTGTCGCTGTACATTAAAAAAATGTTTGCTGTAAGCTGTGATTTTATGCTTTATTCTTAGCCTTCCGACCAGTGATTGCCACGGGTCGCGTAGCGCACAGCGTACGGGAATCATTCACAATCCCCATA
>NW_022685733.1:1427-4127 GCF_011630105.1 Anneissia japonica
TTTAAAAAATGTCCAAGTTTTACCATCGCTATATTTTACTCCCTTTGATGTATATTGGCTTAACCTCTCCGACATAAATGTTGGAACATTTGTCAGTGATTTGGTAAAAGAAATTTCACTTCTAAAAACACAGACACTGCAATTCTGATGTCGTTTACAACAGACATTCAGCAATTTACACTCGCTTCGGCCATCTTTACAGTGTATTAACTCGAGCGTTCAAAACAATAACAAACTCAATACCGCATACAGATCACGTGACTGATATCACACAGTTTACTGTTCAGTCAAGTAGAACGTGAGCGTCCAATCAGCGCTAAAGCCTGGCAGTTCCACTTGGTTGGTTTTCCGATGTTGTTTTATTTGCTAGGCTGCTTGCATGAGGTTTGAGGCTAGAAATATGTGATGGAAAAAGTAAGAATTCGGGATGGGCGGATATGTACGTTTGACGCTGGGCGGAAGGCATTAAATTTTGCTTTAGGCTGGGCGGTAGACTTTTAGGCAGGGCGGCCACGCCCGGCTCCGCCCTGCACAATTACATCCCTGATATTATTCCATTTATTAGCCATTTTTTCAAACAGCATTGTTGTTTTTCAGTATTTTGCAATAATTATATATATATATATATATATATATACATATATTAGACCTTATATGCTTTTGTGAGTGTTGTAACAAGAGTGTCTATGCTTTAGAGAATTGCCATTACTGACCAAGAATTGGATGAAAGAGAAAAACACCACTTAACTATTTCTCTAAGCTTTAATAATTTCATGTAAATTTCTTTAGCAATTACCTGAAAAAAAAATTAAAAAAAATTTTTCTTATTCATTCATTCATTAATTCAGCAAAAAGATTACAGTAAAAAAAAATTTAAAACATGCAAAAATAAAAATTACAGAAAATGCGAAGGGAAACATTAACAAACATTTTGCAGGATAGCCCAGGAAAACCAATAGCTGGGTTATTTCCAACGGGTCCTGCATTAACATTACTGTATTATATTATACCGTCATGTTGCATACAGGCGAATTATATGTTGGATCTAGCACAAGCTTGGCCGAAAGAACCGAATAATAATACCAGCATGTGCAGTTCTTACAATATGGAAGCTATTTCCTTCTGATATTTACACTGGAATTTCTAAATTTTACATTACTGCCTAACTTACAATAAACTTCGGTTTCATTAGAAACTTGACTTTCTTTCCCTAATTAGTGAAGTCTTATCAGTCCAAATAAAAGTGTTTTTAGTCTAGTAGGAACTGGGGGTTCCCATGCTCCCCCATGATATATTTTTTTATTCCTACCCGACTATTTGATCTCATATTGACTTTCAAATAGAAGAGCATCAAATAATTCCTCAATATAACCTACAAAATAGAAAAAAAGTACACATCATTAAAAAATATATATGTGGATTCCATATCAATTATTTGAATTGTTTTTCTTTATGATCAAATAAATAATTAGTTTTAATACAGTTCACATGAGAATGCTGAGAGTATTAATTAATTGTTCGAGTTCAGTAGTAATTGCATAACTACCAAGAAGAGGAACCAAATCAACACACACACAACCACCCATCCACCCACACACACATAATTCAAATTACTGGCTATATCATCTTCCTGCAAACAAAGACTACATTTCTGCTTCCCAAAATAAAGATCTATCCTTATGGTCTTATTGGTTCTTCATTATGGTAAGCAACAAAACATACATAGCAAAATGTGGATTCTTCCTTTACAGCTTTTAATAGATTGTTGTTATTTTTTTATGATGACAAACTGCCAATGTTGCTTCTCCTTCTCTGGTTAATGCCTGGTGTTGTTTCTTTTGGTTGACCATCATCTTCTATAACAATGTCAGTAACAACTTCGCTAACATCTTTCTCTTCATTTGCATCTGCATTTTGGTAAGGTTTCTAGTACCATACCAGCAAGTAAAATAAATAATAAAAATATCAATGACAGACCAGCACAAACTTTTAAATTAGCTAAGCCTTACCCAGACTTATCAAGTTAGTAAAAATCATTTCTGTAACCTAGTCTTCAAATATCCGTAGTAAATGCTAACTTTCTGAAGCACCTAATATTTTTTCTAGATTGCAAACAAGATTTGGTACTTCATTTATCTATTTCCATTCATCAGTATTCTTTAGGAAACATTTCCATACAACTACTGAAATTCAGTAGTATTTGAATTCTGCTAAGTTCAGCTATCTATACAGTGATATCAAAAAAATGTTAGGGCTGGCAACACGACTAGAAATATAGTATTATTAGTTTTGCAACGCCCCTAGGCCTAGCCTACCTGGCCAACAGCAGCGGCAGTAGAATAAGTAGGTAGGAACACTTATCATGTCAAGCCCTATATAAGCTAGGCTAGTATATTGCATCACATGAAGGAAATAATACTTAATAAATATATTTCATCCATAACAGATGATGATAGGCCTAAACATCGACAGCCAAGGCATACACTATCATTATCATGATGTAGCCTATGCCTAGCAGCGCCCAGGTGCTCCTTCCTAATCTACTAGGCCTAGGCTAGTACTAATCACTCAACATTCCTCCCTTTTCCTTCCTTTTGATAAGCCCCTCGTATCTTGGGTAGAAATATTGGCTATTGAATTTAAAGCCCCATTCCCGGCAAAATTTCAGTTTTTAAGAAAAATCTAATTTTTGTATAATGT
>NW_022685734.1:0-1274 GCF_011630105.1 Anneissia japonica
TAAAAATAGTGAAGAAAATCGCCCTAAATAGCCATTTTAATTTAAAGTTTTTTAGGGCGTCTTAACTGTCAATGGCAGTAAGCACCCTCTAACATCCAAGTTTTTCAGAATGGCATAAAAACTGGCTATTAGAGGGCACTACCACCTTATTAATTAAATTAATGACAGATAAGAGACCACCGAAAAACGTTGAACTAAAATGGCTATAGAGGGCGGTTTTCAGCACCACACAGGACCCCTTTAAATAATTTTATAGACCCTGGAAATTTTGGCTTTCTATTGAAGCGCGCCCTTCAGCACCACTTTTAATAGAAATTGAGGAACATGGAAAAAATTAGCCTTTTTCTATTGGAGGGCGCTTTTTTCATCTTACCTGCATCCATCCGTCAAGCCATCAGTCTTCAAACTTTAACAGCAAAGAAACATCAAAACACTTGATTTTTTTTATCATCTTCATAACCAAAATCGCGTAATGAAAATTATTAGGCATCAACAATTCTTAATATATGGAAAGTTAAAATGCAAGTTATGGTAGTTTTCTGGTTCTCTTAGTAATTAATTAGTTCATATCTTCTGTACAATATAATCAGTTTTTCAGAATGAAGCAATTGTTGTATTGATGCTGCAACAACTTTACCTGCATCCACCAATCTTCAGACTTGAACAGGAAAGAAAAGTCAACACACTACTTATATTTTTTATTATTCATAACCAAAATCACATAATGTAAATTATTAGGCATCAACAATTCATTATATAGAATGTTAAAATGCTCTGCTAGTAATCATAGTAGTTTTCTGGTTCTCGGGTCTGATTGTAATTAGCCAGTTTATATCTTCTGTACAATATACTCAGTTTTTTCAGAATTAAGCAATTGTTGTCTTGATGCTGCAACAAATGATACAACTGCTTTCACCGGGATTACGGCATCACAATATTCAGCAAGATGTTAGCAAAACTTCTGTATTGTATTGGGAAGACAAATTAAATTAACTAAATTAGACAAAATTAATTATAATAGGCTTGTCTTCCTCTGGAGCAGTACTTCTCCTGTCTTGCATCTGTGTTGCTGCATCCACCAAAAATAGATTCTAAAAAAAAAAATTAGACACAAACACGAATTAAACAAAATTAAAGGTAATAATAAAGTTAATAATTTCATAAAGCTTCAGTATATTTCACTTAATACTTGCAGTATTAAGATAAGTATATCAAAAGTTACTTATCTTGCAGAGAGTTGTCTGTCGTCTGCAAAAAAAAAAAAAAAAAAAAAA
>NW_022685735.1:0-1065 GCF_011630105.1 Anneissia japonica
GTAATAAAGTATATAAATAGGCAGGTGAACAGAAAATGCTCCCTTAAAAAGTTTCTTCTGAAACAGTATATTTAATAACTGTTTTACCTGTACTAGCTGGACATCGACAATCTTGCCTGTTTTCAAATTCATCATCGTATAGGCACCATACTTGGCAGAGTGTCCAGGTGAGTCTGCCCTTCCATCCCCTCCTAAAACTACTTCTTCATCAGCAGCAAGGGCTTCCAACCTTGGGTTTCTTTCTTTTTCCCATAATTGTATGATACTGGGCAGAACATGCAGCCTTTGATGTTTAGAGAAAGTCTGCCTTGTGATAGTTGAAATGCCAATATGACTAAACAGTCGAAGTACCTTCTGTATTGAAGAGCCAGAGAGAATCACTGCAGCAGAAAACATAATGTTTCCTGCAGCAGTTGACCCAACAAATGACTGGCTGTTCCACTCCCTCTTGAAATTGCAGCCATTGCACACTTGCCGTAGTCTACAGAATGTGCCTACAACAGCACAAATCTTCGTTTCTGCAGAATGGCCACATATTGGGCATGAACCAAATGCTGCCAGTAGAGCCGATTCAAAGACTATGAATTTTCTTTCTTCTCCCTCAACATTCCTAAGTTTAAGATTAAAAAATAAACATGAAGTCACATGACGGCCCTTTGGAAAATGGTGCGTAATAAATTTATTATTATATTTTATATAAACATATTTTCATTATAAATTTATGCTTAAAGGCGCTGCGCAACAATGTGAAAATACAAATGTACAGGTTAAAATTGTGATGGACATTACAAGAATTAATGTAAACATAAATCAAACAATAGATCTATTAAAAATATTATGACATAATAATACAGGAAAAATGTAAAATAAAAGTCAACTTACGCTCCTGTATCAAATTTATCTAGTTCATCTTCTGTGTCGCTATCATCCTCAGGAATGTAATCAGGATCGTTTATTTTGTCATCTGCATCAAATCCCTCATCGCTATCATCATCAATAAAAATGTCTGTCACATCAACTTCACTTCTTAATGCACTTTCAGTAGTTTGTGTTTGTGCTTCAGCT
>NW_022685736.1:0-1421 GCF_011630105.1 Anneissia japonica
GCCTGGCTTTGGCCGTCGTAATGACCTATTTTTTGTTCCCTTTAACATAGTCAATTGCAATAAAACTGGTTTTATTCATCGTCTTGCCAACTTTTTAAATAACCTTTCTCACAATTTTACGTCAGTCGATATTTTTCACCAGAGCCTTAGTTTATTCAAAACCAGCTTATCGCAATCTTTAATCCATAATACCAAGTGGCTTAATTTCTGGGTGGGTTAATTCCTTTATTCCTTTGTTTGTCTTTTTCTTTGTTTTTGATTTTTTGTCTTGTTTGTGTGCTTTCTTTTTATTACTCACCTTTGTTCTGTGTTCTGTATGTATTAGAAAGTATAATACATACTCCAAGTATTGAAATACATTACCTCTAGTAGGTGACATAGCAGTGATTTAAACAAAAGATCAAAGCATTCTTACTCTAATGATCAAAGATACCTACAAAAACAAAGAAAGCTCTTTTTAAGCTCTAAGCCCATTGTTAAGCAAAGGGTGTAGTCTTTGTTTTAGGGTATACTTGAAAATGATAATGTCGTCTGTAATGTAAGTATTAAATTAGGTTTAATATTTTCTAGTACTAGCATTATTGACAGCTCCCGAAATTGGTCTCTTCTATTGTTTAAAGAAGCGTTCGCTATACGTAGACTACACCCTTTGCTTTCTTATCTGAGATTAATCAGTGGACCTTTCGGTTGCTGTATGTATTATTATGTGTTTTTCTGTTCTGTATTGTCTGGCTATGTTTTTGATTGCTCTGTTCTGTCTGTGTGTTTCTGTTGTACCTGTGTTCTGTGTTTTGTCTGTATTTGTATGTTTACTTATTTCTGTTTGAATTTTTTATTTGTTTCATCTTCAATTTTTAGCTTAAGATGTTCCTTTTCGCAATATTTTCGTAAATTTTAATCAATATCAAGTTGTCAATTACCAAACCACAAAGACTATCGGAAAGTTGTCGTGTGTAATCGGAAATATTCGGCATAATAAATTAGGGAAAAGTTAGGGCTCCCGTCAGCACAAAAGATATTGAAAACGACAGAATTTTGACTGCGATTGATTGAAGAAAAAAAAACATAACGCAACATAATCAAAATAGAAACATTACTATTGGAAACGTTCAATTCGGCGATTCTGTTTCATTCATATGCAACAAATATTCATTATCATTACTGGGTCGCCAATATATTGATAATTCTATTTATTTTAACGTCTAGTAACAATGCCAGATGTGGTTTGGGTTATTTTGATATTCCTAATTCTTTTAAAGTCAGGCTCCGGAGAAAAAAAAAAGTAGTTTGATCAAAAACTAAGCAACGGTGAATGAGATACAGTATTTTTGAATATTTAAAAACTGGTGGGGGCGGGGAGGTGTAAAAATGTGCTGTTACGCCCCTTCCCCCCCCCCCCAGCTTTTAAATATTCAATAACC
>NW_022685737.1:0-1072 GCF_011630105.1 Anneissia japonica
TTGGAGAAGACAACAACATCATCAGCGTATGCAATCCATTTGACAGCCTGTTTTCCAATCGACTTCCCACTAACTCTCTTCTGTTCTCTACTTGTACATTCATTTGGTATTCTAAAATCAAATTTTATACCCCATCCATCTGGTAGAGCGTCATCGATTTCGTTTTCAGCAATTCTCAAAACATAGTCAAAATACAAGTTGAACAGGCAGGGAGATTCTTGTCCTCCTTGTCGACATCCAACCAACACATCAAAGAACGTTTTCATTCCGGCAATACATGCAATTGTTCCTTCATACATGGCTTTTATTAGGTCAGCAATGTGTTTGGCTCCTGTTCTAATCAATAAAACCCTGATGAGTAGATCACGTGGGATATGGTCATAAGCAGCTGTCAAATCAACGTATGTTACTACAAGTGTTCCATCATGTTTTTGTATTACATTGTTGGTAATAAAAATGGCATCAGCTGTTGATCGATTAGCACGAAAGCCATACTGATTTTCATTGAGGATCTTCTCGTACGCACCTTTAAGGCGCTCTGTTATTATCTTCGATAGAATTCTACTCAAATTTGCTCCAATAGAGATACCCCTATAGTTCTTTGCTTCATTCATATTACCTTTCTTATATATATTCTGTTATATAAGTTATTCTGCTACCAAGCCATTGTGTAGGAACTTTGAGTGTGGTCCATATAAGAGACATCAGTGCAAACAGAAACTCAACGAGATTTTCACTTGAGTTGTACTTCAGTATTTCTGTTTTGACCTTGTCTGTTCCTCCACTTTTTCCATTCTTAAAAGATTTAATCACATTCTTGATTTCCTGTCTAGTTGGTTCACTTTCATCGATCTTATAATTATCATCTATAAGGTAGTGATATCTTTCTGGGTGTTGTATCTCATCTGGAACAGCCAACTGATCTGGACGTTCACCAAAATGGGTTTGAAAGTGTTCTTTAAGTTTGTTGTTCTGAATTCTTAATTTATTTGATGTCTTCATGACTGAAAATTTCTTTGCTAAGGCAAATTCCTTTTCAACTGTTCGGGCTTCTGCAACACTATTTAGGTTG
>NW_022685738.1:0-893 GCF_011630105.1 Anneissia japonica
GGCAAATGGGAAAAACCCATGACACAGCTACAATGATGGGATGGAAAGAGGGGGTGTTGAATCAACAATTCTTATAGTAAAAAAATTGTGAGTGGGTAAAGGTATAATAACAGTGTTATAGTGTAAATCCAATCATTTTGCAAAATACCATCAAGAAAAAAGTTGATGAAACACTGAAAATAACCTGGATATTTTAATCATTTGTGGAGGCAAGCAAATTGTATAATTACATATAATCGTCTTTATTTCCTCCATGGTTTTCTTAGATTCTTCTTTATTTTCCTCTGAGAGGCTATTTAATACGTGCTATTCGGTTTCAAGACAGAACTTACATTTGCTTATTTATACTGCCACGAATTTATGGCTTAAATAATGGGCAGTTAGATATATGGATACGGTTTTTACTGCAAATTTGTTTTCCTGTTATATCTCCATGAAAAAAAACCAGAATCTGATCAATCTGATGATAAATACAGATTACTTTTGATGGAATCTAACTGTAAACGAGTGAAAGAAAGGACAGAGTAAATGGAGGGATATGATGATGGATGAAGAAACAGACGAATGGGAGATGAAGAAGTTGATAAACGAGGAGGTAGCTAGAATAACGAGAGGTTAAACGCACAAATGGTAGCATTACAGGAGCCAGGCCTTTCCGTTAATCATCGTTTATCTCCGTAAAAGCAACATCAACAATTCGCCTATAAAATATCGTACTTACTACTAATATTTTACCTGCTTCTCTCCATTCTTATCTGCTAATCAAAGTAAAGAAAATAATTAATTACAGCAATAAGAAATTCAGTACATTTCAGGGGTGGAGCCAGAGATGTCTGAAGTGGGGCCCTATCGAGGGACAACACTAAATAACCTCTGAGGCATTGGGCGATCAA
>NW_022685739.1:0-855 GCF_011630105.1 Anneissia japonica
CATACCTGAACAAAGAAACAAAACGGGATAAATAACCCACCGGAAAAAAAAACCTACTCGCCTTTTCCCCCACCCCCATCTTCCTCTCTAGAAAATTCAATATCTAAATGTTACCTCGAGGTCGATCCAACCGTCGAACAGAACGGGGCGGATTTCGCAATCCACGCCGTTCCTCCGGATATCGAACCGCACCGGATCCGAGACGGGTTCCCCATCTGCGGGTTTCCAAGGCTCGAGCATCGACATGACCAGCGCGTTCAATCCCAAGTAATCCTTCATGGGCAAAAAATAACGATCTTCAAAATTCATCGTGAACGCCTCTGCAGTTTCCTCCACGAATAGCTCCTCCGGTATGCGAGCTTGTTGGGGTGCTATCGCGAACGAAGTCTATCGACCTTTCGAAGCCAGGCACGCGCAGTCTGGTTTCGCTAAGGTTCGAAGGTCGAAATCGGTGTCAACTTACAGCCTAGATTTTACAAGTTTTTCTAAGTCCAGAATTGTCGAAAATTTGTCTAAGTCCAAAAATTCAAAATTTTTTTTAAGTCCTGAAAAGTCGAAAATTTTTCTAAGTCCAGAGAAGTCAAAAATTTTTCTAAGTACAGAAAAGTCGAAATTTTGTCTAAGTCCAGAAAAGTCGAAAATTTTTCTAAGTCGAGAAAAGTCGAAATTTTTTCTTTCTAAAGTCCAGAATTGTCGAAAATTTGTCTAAGTCCAAAAATCTCTAGCTTTAAAAAAAAAATTATGTTTGCTGTTATCGGTTAAGCGATCGGAGACCGACGAACAGAGTCCAATCGCCGTAGCAGGGTCACCACGAGCAGGTTAACAGCATCGACCCCACCCCCCACACCCAACCGC
>NW_022685740.1:0-1048 GCF_011630105.1 Anneissia japonica
GCCTGGAAGTTTGGCAAATATAAACACCAATCTATTAAACCTCATGCTCTACAAGTTGGGCTAATATAAACACCAATCTATTAAACCTCATGCTCTGCAAATTTATATAAAATATAATTGAGAGCTGCTTAGCTCACTCAGGTAAACTGTGTGCGCTGAATCGTAGAGATCTCTTGGTGTCAGGTCAATTCCCATCATTGCTCTCCTAAAGCCCACATGAGCCAATTGTGTAAAGTACACTGAACCTTCAGTCAAGGCCTATAGGTTTAATAGAAAATCCTTATCCGAGAAGGCTAGTTCCACCACCAGAACCATAGATGAGCAAACCAGCGGCGATGTTGTGGCCTTAGGTTATGGCGCCCCCTACTTTAACTGTTCAGCCATTCGACTTGTCTTGTTCGTGTACATAACCTTTTCCGGATTTTACCACTAACTGCATTATAATACAAATTCTTTGTTATAATAATAATAATTTATTCGGAAACTACACATTTGAAACAGTGGCACACTTCACATGATAAAGGTGCGTCCAATATAATACTTCAACAATACGCTAAAGAAAACAAAGTATAAATTGAGTAACCGTCACTCAAGCATCTGATAAGCACCCCATCCAACACCCACCCTCATCAAAGTATTATGCAATGATGCCTCAATAGTCATGTCAATCCCCTGAGTGACCCTTATTTAATTAAAAGTAAATATATATAAAATGAAGTAAACAAAACTTTAAACTAAAAATTCTAAGTAAACTTGAAGAACAAATACTGGTACATTAAAAATTAAAAAACAACAAAGATGTTTAGATTACCGAACATCCCTGAGAGCATACATTTCCCTCATTAACTCATCAATAACAAGTTAACCTTCCTCACGAAAGCACAAATTCTACTCTCACCCCAGTGACCCCTTCCCAGCCATTATAGTTAAATGGGAAAATACTTAGAATGTCTCCCGCCCCATGAGTATTAAAGATTTAATTCCTTTATTAGTTCCTATGCATGTAATGCAATAGGAACTATTGTAATCACTCTGTCACATTTCTTTT
>NW_022685741.1:0-511 GCF_011630105.1 Anneissia japonica
TCTATGGATTTAACTTTTACATGGCTCTCGCTTATAAAAGCATTTTACTTGTAAGTGTTTTTTTTCTGTTGAAGTATTGTACGTAATTTTGCTTTCAAATGGGTTTTACGTGGAAGTGTTGGTTAAAATATTGCGTTCCTATTTATGTTTATGTAATTTTTATACTTGTGTATAAATTTATGATTTTCTAATATAATTATTTTACGTTTTTTACATTTTCACGTCTATACAAATGTGTTTTTTCCATAAGTCGTTTTTTAATTTAGTTATAATACGGTATTTTGGATTCAATTGAAATTTTGTTTTTATCCTTATTTTATTTTCTACATTTTAAGGTTTTTAATGTATTTTTGAACTGATGATTGCTTACAAATTTTGCTTTTCCTAAGCTTATACGTTTTTACATTTGTCTAATTCATTCTGTTTTCTAATTAATTGTTAATAATATTTTGATTACAGTTTTGCTCGATAGATTTTTATTAGTTTCGACCGTTTTATCATGAATTAGAAA
>NW_022685742.1:0-1735 GCF_011630105.1 Anneissia japonica
GAGAACCCCTGAATTTGTTAGACTTTGTATAAGTTATATTCATCGTTTATAAACACATGTCATTACGTGACAAACACACCAAAGTTGATGTATGGGAGAGTTTAGAGAAGGGAAGTCTCCTGCAGAGGAGTCACACATCCTGAATGTGAAGTAGGCCTGAAGTAATCATTCTAGAACTTCATTTAAATCGATTGTCTAACTTTAGGCTACGTAACTTATCGATATTCTTATAGTTTTTATAACCAATGATTCAAATATAAAGCATTATAAGTTCTGTAAACATGTTTTTGTTAGTGGTTAGTATTTTGGATTCTTGCAATGCTGCATATCACAAGGTTAAAAGTTCAGTGTATTCCTTATGCGATGTTTCCTAATAGGGCCTACTATTTCTACCATATGAAGCTAAACGTGATTTAAGACTATCAAAATATTTTCAGAATTATTTTATATTGCCTTGGAATGGCATTTTATCCCGTTATATGTATGATATATGGCATCCAAACAAGAAATCCATGTTGATCTTGACCCGATAATCCCTTGACATTTACAGTAATCTTAATATAGATATATAAACCTAAACCTTAAATCTTACTATATTTTTACATATTTCTGATAATTGCCAAGATAAATCTAACCTGACGAATGGCCTAGTCTCACTTGACCTTTCCGGTGTCTCTATTAATCCATAATTATGTTATGATGACCGGACATGTTAACATATTAATAATGTGATGAGAATATGAAACGCAAAAATGTCAAAATGCATAGCATAATTAGCGTGATATGTATCATATAATCACAACATTTCACGTTATTTCATTAGATTTATTCCATCTATCGTATAATATATTGTTATATTTCATATTTTTATAGTTTATGTACTATTTGTGTGGTTTTTTTAAAAATGATATTTTAGCATTTATTATCCGGTGACATCAAGTATTTGACAATTCCTGCAATAACCTAAATGTGGCTATTTAAGGATTTACTATATCCATGGTGATAATTGACATTTAATCACATTTGCTGTAGGGCTGTACCTTATTATCTGCTCAGTAGACATACGGTAATCGTTTTAATTATATCTATTTATTGACTTTATTAAGATTTATTGAAAAACGAACCACGTAATTTTGCCATAACACGGTTGTTTTTCTACCCACTAGTCTGAAAATCAATTGATTTTCACAAATAAGACATTCAACTTTCAGATTGTGCCTGGTCGACTTATATTGTTTAAAGATTAAATCAATTAACAAGTGACTTTTTCTGTTTTTTCAGGAACGAGTATACCAAGCAAGAAATCTAAACCATTAGAGATTGTAGAAATCATTGGCCGTATTCGACTAGTCATTCTTCGTTAAACCACGTCCACCTGCGCACGCAGTGGTAAAATCCTACTTAACGAAGACGACCAGTCGAATAGAAAACTGGTAGATACTCGACAAAAGAAAATGACTGCATAGTTACCGCGATACACGCTGCTTAATCAAGGCTGCTTCAGATTGTGGCACTATGGGTTTTTCGTAAAAAAATGTCTTCATCCAGTTTTTTAATTCTCTTAGCGTACAATC
Organism: Anneissia japonica; assembly: GCF_011630105.1. Lineage (NCBI taxonomy): Eukaryota > Metazoa > Echinodermata > Crinoidea > Comatulida > Comatulidae > Anneissia > Anneissia japonica. Next base: position 1,575 of record NW_022685742.1, read on the forward strand.
ATTTTTTTACTTCAATGTGTGGGTAAATAGCCTGTTATAATTTTTATTTTCTGAAATTTAATCTAAATTATATTAACGCAAATGTTGTTGCTAAACTGATCAATCGGCCATATTATTTTTGGTCACGTGCATAACTCAACGCTGATTAACGCATTCTGGTT
>NW_022685743.1:0-530 GCF_011630105.1 Anneissia japonica
CATTACAATAATCCAATCTTGATGTAACCAATGCATGTACAAGTTTTGATGTAGCATCTTCATTTTAAAAACGCCTAACTGCCTTGATGTTGCGGAGATGGAAGGATACTACTCTGCATGTGTTTGTAATATGTCTAATCATGGATAGTGTGGAGTCAAACGTTACACCGATATGTCGCACCTCAGAAGATGGACGTTGTCTTATAAACGCTGATACACTGATACACTGAGACGCTGATACACTGAGACGCTGATACACTGGGACGTTGATACGCTGAGACAAAGATGACGTCATTGAAATTCACCGCAAAGTCATATGCACTGAGTGGAATCGAAGCAGGGTTCTCAAGTACTACGGAACGTCCGTAGTTACTACGGAAATTCGGCCCAATTACGGACCTCCTACCTCAACGAAACTCATACCATAGGTCCTTTATATATTGGAAAGATCATATCTTGATGTTACGTCGAACAACAAGTGGGATTTAAGGAAAAAAAGCAACTTTTATAACCAGATTTTAGCCGCTTGT
>NW_022685744.1:0-471 GCF_011630105.1 Anneissia japonica
TCGTACTAAATGCATCCGCTCGAACTGACATCCGCTTGAACTGTCATTCTCTCAAACTGTCATTCACTAGCTGTGTGCATCATGTCTATCACAAATTTCGTATCTGGGCAATTTCATGGTAGCGGAATCACTATTTTGCTGAACTTTTTAACTTTAATCTAATGTCATATTTACACTCCATTCTAATTCTTGGAATAATTATCATATTTACATAACTATGGAATCCATCTATAATTTCTACCCTAGTTTTTTTAAAAAACCTATCACAATTTTGATATAATATCAAAAAATATGTATGGTAGCGGAAAGACAAAAGAAATACCCTCTATTTTTACAACTCCACATTTTACTAAAACCCTCTGATTTATGAAAGTGATTTAAAAATTGAATACATCTCAGTTTATCATAATTTAGTGTAGTATTGAATGCAAAACATTGATTTTTAAAAATGTTTATAGTTTTGGAGATATT
>NW_022685744.1:498-1323 GCF_011630105.1 Anneissia japonica
CAGTAGCGGAATGACCATTGATAAAAGTGCATTTGAAATTAATATTTATGAAGAACCTTCTTGACTAAATGTAAAATCTTTCACTTTTTATGAAAACAATGCTGAAGCAATTCACTTGGTATTTGAAACAAAATTTATTTTACTTTATCAAGTCTCAAACACAATTATAAAAATTATGAAAATTAATAAAAATATTGGATTGTTTATACTGTAATTACCAAAACACAATAAAATTATATTTTTAGTCTAGAGTTTGCCTATCTATACTTAAAAACATTCTGAGAAATTTAGTTGTTTAATTATTTAACTTAATCAAATATATAATATCATTTATGAATATAATTATGGTGGCGGAATGACAGTAGCGGAATAACATTGGAATATTGCTATGAATTACTGGTGATTCTTAAGTATATTCAAGCCTGTAGCCAGGATTTTGGTAGGGGGGTTCTTTTTGATACTGAAAGGGCACTTGAGAGCACCATTGGCTGGGGCCAGGGGGCTGCCAAGGGCCCCCGGTGGGTCAAGGGCCAAAACCCTGGAAGCTCCAGCATTCTAAGCATTTACAGGTGTTATTTAATTGATTTGAGAGGTCATACATTAAAAAAAAATGTATATATTAAAGAGGTAATTTTTTGAGTTGGGAAAAGATAGAAAAAAAAACAAAAAAAAAACTACTACTTTAGTACTACAGTACAGTATTGGTAATTTAACAACAGTAGCATGATACAAACTCCAAAGAATCCAGTATGGTTTATTCATTTTTTATTTATATAGCACATTTTTTATGTTACTAGGTAGGCCTAACAATCGGGTATTAAATTA
>NW_022685745.1:0-593 GCF_011630105.1 Anneissia japonica
AAGTATAGACCAAGAAAATATAAAAGGAAATGAATTGTGAAATCAGAAAAAGTGTTTCTTATAAGAAATTTTGAATAAATTAAGAGATTGACATTCTTGAATTCTGATTGGGATTTTGTTCCAAACTTTTGCTCCAGAGATTTTTAAAGAGCCATTCTTTACAGAGCAATTTGGAATTGGGGGGATAACATTAAGCGAGTGAGCGTATCTCGTAGAATATCCATGTCGGTCAACAACAATTTCTATATCATTACATAGGCGGGAAGGCGCAACACCATTTATACATTTGTACATTAAACATGCAAGGGTGCAATCTCTACGTTCATCAAAAAGTTTCCAATTATTTTGCTTAATAAGGTCAATTCCACGAAAATTTATAAAATCAAAATTATTTTTAACTATTCTAGCAGCTCGTTTTTGTAGCCTTAATAGAATGTTTTTGTTTTTGTTAGACGTAGTTCCCCACACTGAGATTGCATAGTCCATACAGGGTTGTATTGTACTTCTATAAAGAATATTTAGAAGAGATTCGTTTAGTGTTTCTGCCAATTTATTTAGGATGTTAACTTTGTACCCAATAGTTTTATTTAATT
>NW_022685746.1:0-665 GCF_011630105.1 Anneissia japonica
TGAAACGTATATAAAATTAAAATACGTACGGACGGGCCGACATATCTCAACAACTAGTCGCAAAGCGTGGTGAATCTCAATTGAATATTGCTTTTATTTACTTTGTAGTTTAAGTTTTGATCGTACACGTCGTATATGGCAAGACTAGACGTTACAGATTTATGTATAAAGGAGCGATTGTCGTTGCAGGCTTTATTTAACGTTTCCCCATTCCTTAACACTGCGCGTAAATATGTCAATGGACATATCATCTTAATAATAACAGACGATATGCCATTTTCGCGGAAGGACCTTCAAAACGTTCTTGTATATCTCGGAAACCTACAGTACACACCACCGTTTCGTAAAATTACACTGATATCACTCATACATATAGGAAATTATTTATGCTGTTTCGACAACGATACTAGTCCCATTATAGACTATATTTGGAACCACAGGGACATTTCAACGTTACACAAATCTCCACTTTTACAATTGTCGCTTAACACAAATGGCATAGCCAATTGTATCTCAAATAGTTCTAATTATCAAGAAACAAATTATCACCATATGTCACTTGTCATACTAGCCCTTACTAAAGACATTGGTGCACTGCAATGTTACAGGTTTTACACCACAATAGAAAATAACATTGGCATACCATTCATGCACCTTTACCTACG
>NW_022685747.1:0-1493 GCF_011630105.1 Anneissia japonica
ATTTTTATTTTTTTTTTCTAATAGGCCTATTACAGGAATTAAAAAAGTTCTTTAACAGGCAATAAATAATATATTTTTTTCAAAGGACTCAAAATTGAACAAAATTTAACTCTTCGAAAAGGCACATTCGCAATGAAATAATTTGATCTTGCGTGCGGCCAAAACATATTTGGTCCTCGTTTACCAATTTATAATAAAATGTTTTGAGAAAACCATGGCATCGGCTATATTTTTAACACGTTGTAGGCTCCACAATATGATAATAAACTTACTGGCTTGTTTCAATGTTTGTCCAGTATAAGTAGGCCTTTGATAGGATAGTTGTTACTATTTCGTAAGGCGTATGAAAGAAGTGCAACATAACACGATATTTGTTTACATTTCAAGCATACACTCTTACACAATTCTCTGTATATAAAACGGACTGCATTTGTAATTTTTTTACAATAATTATAATAATGGTAAAACAATAATTCATTAGTTTGATGTTCACTGAAGGATATTACAGTTCAGCCAGCTGGTCCCTATTTTAACATATGCAAACTGTCCTTAAATGTAGCAAAATCAATTTTATTATTATTCGTATTCTAAGATGCCAATCCTTTCAATCTATTAACTGGGAACAATTTATTATTCTCTTTATGGAGTAAATTCGCTACCGCAAAAAATGCGCTATAGAAGCAACCAGTAACTAGCAACGATTCTCTAAACATGTGATAAAAACCGAGCAATCAGAACATCTAATTAAATTGGATAATCCCTAAACACACAACGTCTGTATTTTACTACCTACCTACCGCACGCTCAGCCTTGCTTCTCTATGGCTGTCTTTTTGAGGGAGCTTAGCAACAATACTATACAATGGGCGGGGTAAAGCCGGTTTTCCACTATGCGAATTTATTTGCGCGAATCAAAGCGTCGGTTCGCTTCCTGAGCTCTGATTGGTTGCGCATTTTTTCGCTACCAAAAACTCCGATAGAAATGAGAATGCGCATGCGTATGAACCGACGCTTTTGATTCGCTCGAATAAATTCGCCTAGTGGAAAACCGGCTTAAGGTTTATTCACACATCACGTATCTTTCTGTCGCTATTATTATTTTGAATTTGAACACTAATGTAGACACTCCTAGTGGAAGATCGCATACAATGCAAACCAATTACAAAAATTACATGAAAGTCTTAGAACCAGAATTTCACTAACCCCCTAAAATTTTTAATCTCTCTCTATATTTTTTTAAAATAAAAATATCACAGAAGTTATTTCTTTTTAGCAATTATTATCTAACACAAATTTTATGCCAATATGTATTAATAAAAGCAACAAAATATGGGTAATATTTAAAAAAAATTGTTATGATTCATAACTTCAAAAAAAAAAGGTTATTTCAATTTGTTTTGGGGTTAGGGGTCATCCATAATTTTCAACATTTTCAAAAGAGTACAAAACATACTCTTTTCTGTGAACCTCTCCCTCTCCCCCCCCCCCAAAGAG
>NW_022685748.1:0-1045 GCF_011630105.1 Anneissia japonica
GCCGAATTTGGCCGTGAGATGGCGTGTGTTTGGCCGTGAAGACTGTCGACTATCTGGCAACCCTGGGTCAAAGTTCCGTAGTAGTTCGTATGTCTGTAGCTCGATCGTATATAGTAGCAGTGGCCTCAGGTCCCCCAAGAGCTCACGGGCGTTACATCATCATCATCTTCATAATTATCATCCTCATGATGATCATCAACTTTATCATCATTATTTTAACCATTTAGTGTAGCCAATGTCATTTTATATCTCCCTAAAGAAAAATGATTTTCTTTTGCTGTGTACATGAGGGCGACAAACTTTATATTTATTGGTACTCTTCTTTACCACTGAGAAGCGCTCTCAGAAGGAGTCGCGCCCATACAAAGCTTAATGTATTCGTAAAAAGTCAAACAAATTTAAGATACACAAAATCTTTCAATTGACAAACTTGTATTAAAGCAAAATAATAAAACAATTTATACCAAAAAACTTGTACAAAATGTATAAGATGGATGTATAAATTCAATTTCTTTTGAAAAAGAAACACATGACGGAACCAAGATAAGACCATCTATTTAATTTCTGATGATTAAAACTGCTATTTATTAAGTTTATTTAATAATTAATTGAATTATTATTAAAAGCCTGTGTAATATTAATGTAACAGTACTGCTGCATTTGATGCGCGTGTTGCTCACATCATAATTTCGTCATAATGGTAATTTGTACATGACACTAGATGGCATTAAATTAATTGCATAAGTATAAGATTTAGAAACTAATGCCTACTGATATTAGATAAAATTAGATATTAAAATATTTGTACTGGGCCGAAGCCTTGAATTATGAAGTGGCCCTTAAAGAAGACAATAGGATGGTAGAATAAATTATTTAAAATTGTGTGTGCCAATGGGATAAGGAGGGGTAGAAACTACGCCTCACCTAACCAAGATAGCGGGGCTTGGGGATCTATCAGACCCCACAAAACCCTGTATCCATATCCAGGCTAGCCGGTAAATTTAACAACCAAATTATTTAGCGCCAACCCCGCTCTTACTATGGT
>NW_022685749.1:0-684 GCF_011630105.1 Anneissia japonica
TTAAAATAAATTTAAAGTTTCTGGTCAGTCTCAAAAAAGACTTTTTAAGCTGAGTTTCCATTAAATCACTACATTGTCGCTTGCATTGCAATCACTAAATTGTGTAGCCAACCTAATTGTGGGAGCTCAGACTTGTTTCCGACAGGCCTAGCCCTGTCAGGGAAGCGGAGCCAAATTCAACCTGCCCAATTTGCATAAAATCGCTACCGGCAGCTGTTAGTGGGTGAAGTATTTTATGGAAAGCCATGCTTTAGATAATTTAATTTTGTGATCAAGTTTGGAGTAAAATCGACCTCTGTGTTTATAGACCATAACTTGGTTTGTATTATTGTCTTTCTTATTTTTTTTTAGTTAGAATTCTGTAAGTGGCGGACTTCTCGCTGTAGAACGAGTTGAAATAAACAAACAATATTCACTTATTTATACCTGTGTTTCAAAAGTCAATTATTATGTATTATCCCATTTGAGATTATTTGTGAAACATTCAAGTTGACAAGGTCATCGAGAGAGCTAAATAAAATTCTGAGAGGGATCATAGCAAGAGAATTTGTACTCATCGACAAGAAAGTCAATTTTGAAACAAATATGAATAGCCAAAAAACGGTTCAAAAGAAAATAAGATGAAAACTGACGCATTTAGCTGTGTGTTACCATAAATACAGTATCATCATCGGCTGGTGGAAA
>NW_022685750.1:0-657 GCF_011630105.1 Anneissia japonica
GTTTTGAATACAGTATAAAGAGGAATCAGTCAATACTTAAATTAAAGCTTAATCATATTTATATTTGAAAAACTAACATTTAATAACTGATTTTTGCATGGCCATCAAGCAAACACATTTTAAATACAATAAATTTGGTTGGAAAATCCAAAGGACCAAACCAATACTTACAAGGGGAAATTCTATAATATACATATTTCAACATGTGTATTAATCGTAAGTAAACCAGATGTGTATATGCCGCCACAAAATTGACTGTTCAAAAATCACTCAGTACTCATGCACATGCTTGCTTCTCGCTGCACCACGAGTAGAGCAGGCGATGCTCTGCAGATAGTTTGTATGCAACGAAGATCGGGATGAAGATAAAACTAGCATATTTGTTTTATATGACGGGTTATTCCCAATACCTAAATTCCATAAGACATTTATTTTACAATTACTGTACGTATCTTACAATACAATTTAATTTACTGTATTCAGGTTTATTTATTATTCACCAATAAAATACATTAAAAACAGAGGGCAGCATAAGCTGAAATCTCTGTGAACAATTAAGAAAACAGTAAAAAGGCAAGATACACAAAAACAGTACTGTATTTAAAAAAGAATTAACAAAACCCGAAACAGTGCTTAAACATTAGTCGCTTGTCAACT
>NW_022685751.1:0-517 GCF_011630105.1 Anneissia japonica
TATAGTATATTGGAATCAAATGAATTTCCAATATTTACAAGAATCAAGAATGAAGAACACTTTTAATGTATTGTCATCATCGTCAAATAAGCAAACAATGAAATTTGTTTTGCCAGTTGCTAAATATGACATTATTACAATATCATTAAACACAAAATATTAAAACAATATAACTATGAAAAGATATGACAAATAATATATTGCATAAGTTAACAGTGGCAGATCCAGGAATTTGAAATAGAGGGGGCCCAGGGAGGAACTTTGGCACCATGGTTGGGATTGATGTAAGAAAATTTACAATTATGTCCCTCTAGATGGCTGGAAATGACACTCTCAGACTATTGAAAATTTGAATGTAATTTTTTTTTATCAAATTTTTTACAATTTTGAAAAATTTAAGGGGAGGGGCACCTGGACCAGCTCCACTCGATAAGTATATTGCATTGAGAAGATATTTACATTAAGTTGGAATTAAATACAAGTTTCAAGGTAAACAAAACAAAGATAAAAAATGTAT
>NW_022685752.1:0-814 GCF_011630105.1 Anneissia japonica
CTTTTATAAATTAGGCATTGTGTACATCATTTTTTTAAACTACTAGGGCAAACTGATATACCATGGTTTTGTATGCTATGACCATGAAAAAATAAATATGTGGCCTCTGAGTTTGTGAAAAAAAAGCATATACCCAATTATTATTTTTTTTAATCGCCTACATTAAGTAGTTTCCATATGAATTTATAAATAAACATAATTTTTCTTCTGTTGCTTTTGATCCATTTCGAAAACAAATTATAATGACTTTATTATCTGTGTCACTTTGTTTGCACTAGTACAACTGGAAGTGGGGGTGTGGAATGTGATGACCAATTAAAGGGATTTAAGACATTTAGGCTACGGTCACACTAGAGTTTCAAAGCCTGGATTGACTCACCGCGGGTGAGATTTTGTTAATGTGACCGCATCTGCACCAACTCGCGCCTGGCGTGACCTCGATCTCAATCTACCTATCTCGATCGCGGCTCAGCACCCATATTGACCCTGGATTGACCCTGGCGTGACCGAGATTGACATTTCCTCGTCGGCTGTCGACCAATCACATTCGATGACGCCGTTGCGTTTAGAAGTTCTTGAATAAAAAAAACCCGAGAGTTCTTCATGCGTGTTCAATCAAGACGCAATCATTACTTTTCATAAAAGTTAATTCAAATTTTAATTAATAATAATGCGATTGATTTGGAGCGAACAGGAAACTGCTGACCTGATGGATTTGTGGGGCCAACCCGAGCTGAGAGACCGGATAGAAAATTAAAAAAAACAAACAACAAAACGGGAATTTTTGGCGTGCTTGCTGACAGATTAGCCAGTC
>NW_022685753.1:0-1096 GCF_011630105.1 Anneissia japonica
GACGATCACCCTCCTGTTTCTGACTATCGGTTCCTGGTCGGATAGAGGTGTCTCGTTGTCTTCCATATGCAGGACGAGCATCGACTCGTTTCTGTTCATGCCTCTTCGTTCCATTATCTTTCTCTTGGCGTCTCCGTAGGAATCCACATTATCGACGGCGTACCAGTCCTTTTCCGATTTGAACCTGTATTGAAGTCTGCGATCTACTTGGGACGACATCTTTTGCGGTATGTTTCCCGATCTCGAATCGCAGTCCACTTATATGCTAAAACAGTTCGCAGACGTCATCGAACTTTCGTGACGTCAAGGGTACCAGAACTCGTTCAGCCAATAGCGCGTGAGATGTTATCGATGACGAAGCCCCGAACGCCCTCACTCGCAACGTCATCGCTCAAAAAACACATGACGTCACTTCGGTGAAGTCGAGGGTACGCCAGCGGTCCTTGAACGGATGACGTAGCGTTTTCAACTTCTTTATCACGGCGAACCTGCGAAGGGTGGCACACCGTACAAAGAATTCGCCATGGAGAAGGACACGAAGACGAAGATTAGCGTATCCAAGAAATTCCGCAGCCGCCAAAATGAAGACGATCAGGTTAGATACTTCTTGGTTCGTCTCAGGTCACGAAGGGAACCGAGAGGTAACCCTTCGCGACAGGTTGAGCGAGACCGGTTGGGATGGATGGAGGGTGATCGAACGAGACGTGACCGACGAAGCTGAAAACAACGACGACGATATCCTGCCCACGTTGACGAACGGCGACTCGGATATCAAACTTTCGGAATTCGTCGCGACCGAGCAAGCTCGCCGAGCTCTGCGATCGGTAGTCCGCCCGAAACAGTGGATATTGATGGATGCCGACACTCTCGTCTGTTACCACGAGGAGGAAGAGAGCATATTTCTCACGGCTCACCGACTCCCCGCGTACGTGTACCGAAAACTGTGCTGCACGAATCCCGATCGCATCCGATTCGCGTTCGCGACAGCAACCTCCGCGAAAGTTGCGAGCACAGGGAAAGGCGATCCTTATTCGAACATTCCGGTAAGGTACGGTGATCGAGAGACGACGTTCGACGTTCGGGACGTCAGCGCCTT
>NW_022685754.1:0-1847 GCF_011630105.1 Anneissia japonica
AGACCCCTACTGCAAAGGATTTTTTAAAGTCCTTATTCGAGAACCCTGGGCGAGCAGTGGCTCCCCTGTCTTACCGCTCGGCCACTCGACTCGGCTCTGTGGATTATTAGAGACAATAATTCTATACCATTTGGGACACTGCCACTAGAATTTTAAACACGTAATCACATTTTTCTTTCTCTTTTGTGGTAAGCCTTCACCTTTATTTATCAATACATTATATTAGTGCAATTACCAAATTTAATAAGTTTATCAATTATTATTTTTTGTGAGGATAACTAACTCATTTTATTCTCTATTTTCATGACTTTCATTATTTGCACATACATTATTATAAGTAATACTAATAAGTAATGTTAGTACACTTACAAAAATATGTATTTATTTAGATATTATAAGTTCATTAATCCGTCAAAAACTCACAATTGCCCAAATACATACCGGAGTATAATCCATAAAATTGGAAGTCTATGTATTAAATTCACATTTAGCTATTTTATCTGTGCCAAGTTTGTGACTTCCGTGTTATTTATCTTTACGCTCGATTCTTCATCCATGTTGTAGATCCTATCCATGCCAAGGCAACAGTCTTCCACAGTAATAATTTCAATAAAACGCTCACAAAATAAATCATAAACTGAGTACATTAAGAAATAATTATAGTTATCATTTTCTGTAACCTTTTTGCTTAATATTGATTAATATGTTTTTTTTTCAAAAGGCCAATATTCAATTATACTGTAGATTTCTGATTGGTTCGATCAGATATCGTAATTAATCGACTTATGGAGGATTCATAGATCTTCTGAGTAACATCTTTTTCTGGAATACCTTAATGAAAGTATGATAGAAGCCATTCCTGTTTAAAAAAAAACAAATGTTATCAATATTATCAGTTAACGTCACTGTGTTTCACATAAAAACAGATTGTCAGTAAGTACCTCTGGTAGTTTTAACTGCGCATGACCCCGCCTTTTATAAAGACTAGCTGTTTCAATATTCTCCATCAATATACTGTAAAGATCAACTGTTAACAATAAGAGTTTAATTAAGTACAAACGAAGCTTTATGAATGTTTGTTTATTTGGCTTGATATAGGCATGGTCAGGAAAAACTACAAGTGAGCTTATTAATTGAACACAAAAAACGAATGACATCTTTTGTACAAACATTTAAGGACAGAAATACAATACTTATTTAGTTATTAAAGCAACTAAATTTCAACATGTTTGCAAACCATTGGTCAACGAAAACACGTCATTGTTGCTTATTGTGCTGTAGCCTACGTGACTTGCCACAAGTCCCTTTATTGGTTTTGTTTTCTCATTCTGGACAGCGCCACCGAGTAAATTTAGAAAATTGTCAGCTATTAAAATTATGGATAAAATAAGGTTTATTCCGAAAAATAGAAATGAAGTATAGGACGCCAATTAATTTTGGTGTGGCGCGCACTAAGCCCAATAAGAAGATTATATTTCACAAAGTTAACTGATTAACTGATTAAGAACTAAGATTCTTGATTATACATTGTGACATGAATCAAAATACAATGCTCAACAGTCTACTTTATCACAATACATCGCGCCGCTGATTTAATTAGTCAGGTTTTTTTTTAAATTAATATTTAGACAACACAAAAATATTACATTTATTTTATCTATATTTTGTTCTGGTTGAGGCAGGTGGCATTTCTGAAAGAATGGGAGAGTTGAAATTCGTGCTGCAATCAATTTATATATTTGAAAATATTTTATCTCACATCCTTCTACATGGTGAACGTTGCGAAGGGCTAAGTCTGCATCTGTATACGATTTAATACCCGTAATTATGTATTATAGGCCTATATA
>NW_022685755.1:0-576 GCF_011630105.1 Anneissia japonica
CCTTAAGTCTGACATAAGCAAATTGGCATAAATAACTGGTCAGAGTGGCAAATCTAATGAATGGTTTAAGTTCAGTCTTGTATTCTAAAGAGATCTTTACAAGATTTCCAACAAATCTCGTGACCAATTGCTCCTTTACACACCAAAAACACAATCCCAACGCATCCCTATGGTATTTGACTACAACACACAAATCAACAACCTTTCCCGCTGCATCAAACGTGACTTTTCTATCATTCAAGACAATCTCTCCTCTGTGGAAGCATTCAGAGATCCCCCTGTCTTGGCTAGAAGACAGCCCCCCAACCGAGACAGACCTTAAATCTCTTCTTACTTCTTCTCAGCTTCGTCCCACACATCCTCAACTCGGTAATCGTCCTTGTGGCAATGCCCGTTGTGCTATATGTGACATTCTTCTCACTGATCGGCTTATCCAAATTCCGAACACATCACTATCCAACCCCCTCCTCTCACATGCAACAGCCATAACCTCATCTATTTCATATGGTGTACGGTTTGTGATGGGGTATGTTATGTCGGGGAGACAGGTTGCTCCTTTAGAAGCAGGTGTAATAA
>NW_022685755.1:624-845 GCF_011630105.1 Anneissia japonica
TGCTAAACATTTTAATCAAAAGCGCCAAGCGCCATGATATTAACTGTATGAAATTCATTTTAGTTGCTAGCGGGTTTAAAACCCTCAGTGAAAGGCGTTGTGCTGAGCTGAGATGGATACTTAAACTTAAAACACATAAGTCAGGTGCCAATAAAAACCTTGGATTCATATCTGACTTCACTTTCGCTAATAAATAAATATATATTTTTGTCCACCCGTCA
>NW_022685756.1:0-1848 GCF_011630105.1 Anneissia japonica
GTCAGCGAATTGAGGAGGCCTAGGGTGAACATCCTCCCTCCTGTCAAAATTGTTGAAGTCATTTAAATAGCGGTCATACGCGCACCCTTGATTTTCTCTCCATTTTCGAAATTCTGTTAGTACGTGAACGTGACGTTTTGGAAACGATACATGCACAACCAAATGCTACTTTGCTATTAATTTTCTTCATATGATGTAGCTAGACGCCTCTGAAAGAGAAAGTCATAGGCCTATTAAGGTTGTTCGTGGTTTTGGTACTGTGAGCGTTTAACATTATAATGACATTAACCACTGCCACAATATATTGTTCATAGTTCAGACTAAAATTATACTGATTAGAATAGCCCCGAGCAACTCACTTTCCAAGTATCCATTAATATTGATCTCGATGTCTCCATGAAAATGAAAGCGTATCATTCGATTTATTTCAGAATTTAATTATTCATACATAATTAATGTATTAAATTTTATATATTCTAATTATGTTATCACTAGTTAAGCTTGTTATTCAATATAGTCGCATCCTTATATTCATTTATTTAAGTATATTTTTTTATTCCAGTACAAAAAAGTAAATGAAAAAAGGGGTATTCTGTTTTTCCATTATATTTCTGACCTTTTCGTCGATTGTTTTTTAAATAATGACTTCATGATGTTTGCAAATTATAACTCTACAACTCCACTTCATTTATTCCAGAATTTAATTATATATACCGGTACATATTAAACATGTTCATTTATATTCTAATAATTATTAAGCTTGATATTTAATATAGTCACATTACTCCTTATATTCATTAATTTGACTTTTTTTTCTTTCGAGTATGGAGTTTCATGTTCTGTGGAAGTCGCAATTTTGGTGCTGACAATTACATCCTCCATCTGCGTACGCACTTTCATAATTTCGCGGGTTGACAGTTTTTAAGTGCTTTTTCTTCAGTCTCAAATGTTAAAATAATAGTATAAATGATGAAAGCTTTTAGCTAATTATACAGGAAAACAATACATCCAATTAGGAACTTTAGGTATAAAAAAAACAAAAGATCTCTCAATTTTGAGGATATCTAGAATCATTTACAACATATGGTCTTTTGTATCAACCATCAGTTTGATTGAAACACAAGAGGACCAATATTTACAAAAGTGGATTTGCACATCAGTTCGTTGTAACAATGTCTAAGCATTAGTGTGAGTCGAGTGGCCTAGCGGTTAATAATGCAGGATCGCCGTAACCTTTCACACTCATGGTTCAACTCGTACCATACTTTAAAGGAGCTTAAATTTACCATTTATTTGTACTTTTTATAGGCCTAGAGAGTGACTCTTCCAGCGTATCCAGAAGAATGGCTGATATTCAGGGGCCCTCTTAAATAAATGAAATAATGTGATGCTTTTCATCAGCAAAGTGTCTTTATGAGGCTTAGGGAATGGAGTTGTTTTTAGTAGTGAGAAAAAGACCAGCTGTCACAGGAATTGAACCCAGAACCATTCAGGGATTAGAAGACAAGCATCTTAAGCTATTCAACTCCAATCCATATATGGATAAGTTAGTTAGTTGCTTTAAATTAAATATTAGAATAAGAAAACATACGACAGAGAAGTACCGTATAATAAAACCTATTTCTAAAATTTCCGTAGTCATTTTCCATTATCTATACATTACAGCATGAATCTCATACATAATATTGCATGCATATTCTAAAACCAAGACAGGTAAAATGTCGTTGGTGTAACTTAAATATATCCATCTGTATATTTATGACATACCTCGTATTATAAAGACATTAATGTTAAGAGTATTCATATAAACATTACAAAGAAAGGGGAAATACCCGTACTGCACATATA
>NW_022685757.1:0-1083 GCF_011630105.1 Anneissia japonica
GCTAATTCAGTTTCATTTTTACAAATATCTTCAATTTGTGCATTAGTCACCAGAAACTTCCAGATATTTGGAAGACCACATGCATTGTAACTATTCCCAAGAGACCAGCAATTGAATGTATGAATGATGCGAGGCCTACCGTATTGCATTAACGTCAGCTAAAAAACTTGTTATCGACTTTCGTAAAAAATATCAAATAGGCCTATTGATGATATCGTTATATGTTGAAAGAGTATCTACATATAAACATCTTGGAGTTGTCTTCGATGACAAACGTAAATGGGGAAATCCCATTGATGAAAAACACTTAACTCTAGTATGTATTGTCTTCGTAAAATGAAAGAATTTATAGTTAAAATGAAATTATCACTATGTTCTACCAATCAGTGTCTGGGCTTATTGTTTAACATCCTGGGGAGGTAATGCATGCAGGAAGAAATTGGGAGGATTGATCTATTAATAAAGAAAACCGGAAGAATATATACGAGTCTACCTGTTTACTTTATTTATCATGCACGAGTGAAAAAGTTTATTCCCATACTAGATTATGAAACTGACCCACTTCATGGGAAGTTGATTAGTTCTATCAGGGAGTTGTTATTTAGAAATTTATTATTTATCTAAACAACAACTCCCTGGTTCTATCATACTTAGAAGTGGTGGAATGCGCTTGCCAAACTCCCACACAAGTCGGTCATCTTCACTCCTTTGTCTCTATGAGCATTAAACTCTTCAATACAAACTATAGCAGATAGATCCTTATTGAATATTAAGCGTTGATGGAAATGGTAATAATAATAATAATAATAATAATAATAATAATAATAATAATAATAATAAAAATAATAATAATAATAACAATAACAATAATAATAATAATAATAATAATAATAACAATAATAATAATAACAATAATAATAATAATAATAATAATAATAATAATAATAATAATAATAATAATAATAATAACACAACATTATGCAGCTTTCAATTTCCGATTTTTTGATGTTTGTATTTCATAATTTTAAAAATCTGATGTTTTGTACAACGTACTATCGTTTTGGATCGTATTTTTTATTATGA
>NW_022685758.1:0-1101 GCF_011630105.1 Anneissia japonica
CCACAGTTTCTTATCATTGATCTTTTGTTCTTTTAATACTTATTTGGATTGCTCATTTCTGCAGATTTGTACTTGCTTTGAACACCATTCTTTGTTGTTTTCTTTTAGGACCGCCCCCATTATTTCAGTTATATTATAGTTGTTTCTTATCCCATTTGTACAGTCTCCTGATGAAGTCCATTGTGTGGACGAAAGCAGAGAAATGAATATACGTATTGTTAGTCTTAAAAGTGATGCTGTTATTTACTTTATACTGTTCTATCATAGAGAAATTCTTTTTTCTCTATGGTTCTATACAGTAATTTAAGAAAATAGCCTTTACTAAAACGTCTCATACACGCTTTGTGTGTATAGTTGAGTGTGATTTAAATTAACAGAAACCATTGTTACATTAATGTAATGTCATCTTTTCTCTACGATTGTGTATGCCAAATGTGAAATATAACGAGAATGAATCGTACTATTTTTGGAATAAAACGTACATTGGTCGCGTCTGCCTGTGTTACAGCACGACGACGACGGCCGTGTATTCACTCACAGTGAATCATGGCGTCGGTCGATGAATGTGCTTGTTGCAAAACTCATGAAATGTGTTGTACAGTACAAAATTATTGAATAATGTTCCTAAATTCACACCAATAACTTTGGCAGACTGGATGTCTATCTAACAAAACAGATTGAGTTTTCATATAAAACGAAATGACTTTGACGACAGCACTGAGCTAAACCAAAGCTGAACGTACAGTCAGGCCTCACTCAATCATCACATCCAGCCATGTAGCGTTGTCGTGCAACAAGTGTCAGGGGCCGAGCCTGTAAAAACTACGTATATATTTAACTTAATTTTACATGAAAATCAAATCAAACGTGTTCTGATGGTTCTATGAACCTTAATTAACCACCAATGTTTTAAAAAGTATCTTACCCGCGTACTTTGGTTTTTTTTTGCTTGTTTTCCTGGACCATACAAAAACTCGCAACGTTAGAATAGGACTTTTAGGCTTTGTTTAGAATTTTATACCCACTCGGCCAAATTTGATGATGTCATCTTTTGTCGCTAATTCGGTCAATAGGGAAACCGCGCTTCAGTCATCATCAGGA
>NW_022685759.1:0-1046 GCF_011630105.1 Anneissia japonica
AGGTAATAGTATATAATATTTTATGAATAATTTACTAAAAATCACATCTGGAGTGGATCATAGATTTAGTAGCAACTGAGTACTTACATAATCCACAGTTTCATTAAGGTGCGGTTCATTTTCCAGGATGTCTGTTACTGCTGGCCAGTCCTCTCTCTCTATAGCCTGTACTAATTTGTTTCTGTGACATAACAATCAAGCAATGTTTATCAATGAATTGTTTGTTTGCTTCCACATGACATTGTTTATACCTTAAAATTAAGTAAAAATGAACCAGATTTCTCATAAATGTTAATTATCATTATCAACATCATCATCGTCGTCATCATTATCATCATCATTAGCAGCATTTCTATCACAGCCATTATTCAACGTAATTGTGATCCTTTTGAAATAATTCTCTCATTTGTTTATCTTAATTTATCAAAGTATCATAATACAGAAGCGTACTCACTGTCTCTTAGATAAATACTTCATGGTCACCAGACTGCTTCGTTACTTTCGTATACAGTTGTGACGTCTAGATGAGTGAAATCGCTGTGAATAAGGTGTAGTATAGATTCATTAAGCTATGTTAACATATAATTTATGATTTATTTGTGTTTCATTTTACAAGAGAAATGTCCGATCTATACAAAGGCACAAAAGCATGAGAAATAATACATTTATCATTACCAAAAATTAGAATAATAAAATATACAACTTATTGTCGATCGAAATATGAATCCTGTATGAACAGACTAACAATAATTCAATCCATTTGATCAGCCACTCCGAATTTAGACCACGCACAGAAATCTTCCCCCTCTCCCAATGGTGGCGCCAGAAAATGCCAGATGGGAGTACGATGACAACAATGAGAGTGTAATTGACCGGGGCCAGGGGACGACCAGAAAAGCCATTGGAGGAGGTCACTGGTCAGGGGCGAGGCTCCTGGAAGCTTCGACATTTCAGAGATTTGAAGTTTATTTAAAGAAAGTTTCTCCTATCCTAATAAGTTCAGTCTGTCGAAGAATTGTGTTGAGCCCCGAGGATTGATGACCTCT
>NW_022685760.1:0-5140 GCF_011630105.1 Anneissia japonica
ATTTAGTGCCTGTGTTGGTGCACTTTATGGTTCACCTCAAATATAATCTTACCATTAACAAACACAGACTTCATGTTTCAAAAACACAAATATGGTCATACATATTAAACCACACTTCCCATTCTTCAGCTCTATTATTTACCAAACAACGAAATATCCTTATTAAGAAATAGCATTTTACATATTGTAAAAGCCCAATGGGGGTTGGGAGGCCTATAAACTTACTTTACAGTTAAATTATTAATTAAATAATTAATTTCAAATTTCACTGTTCCCTGATTCTACAAAAGTAGCATTTATTATCATCAATACGATGAATACTCATTTTAAAAGCTTTGCTTGTAAGGGTTCTGCTAATAGTTTTATAATAATAATAATAATAATAATAATAATAATAATAATAATAATAATAATAGATGGATTTTAATAGGGCAAATAATCGAGGTCTCTATGTGCTCGACAATAGTGTAGTCAAGAAAACAGAGAAAAAGGCCAGAAAAAAACACAATAAAACACCAATCTAGCTCCCAGCTAGCCAACCATCACCGCCAACCGAAGATCTGTGTTTATGTACTCGGTTGCTTCTAGTCTTGATCTTTTCTGGGATCAGGTGCCTCCTAACCTGGACCAAACAACACTAGCTAGCAAGGTGAAACAGAGAATTTGGAAAAAAAAATAGTCAAAAAACTGTCAATTGACGCAAATTCACAGACTTCAACGGGTAGTGCATTCCACATTTTTGGAGCCGCAACACGAAGTGATCTCTCACCATATTTATTCGAACGGCACCCAGGAACAAACAAGGTTGATGAAGTTGTAGTTGATCTGAGTGCTCGGGAACAAGTGGATGAGCGTAGTCTGAGAAGATCTTGCATGTTCGTGGGTGATAGGATATGGAGTAATCTGTACACAAGAAGAAGAATTTTGAAGTTGATACGCTGTCGAACTGGAAGCCAATGTAGGTCTTAGAGTATTGGCGTGATGTTCTGTGATTTTAAGATGAGCTTAATTAGACGTGCTGCCGAGTTAAGATGTAGTTGTAATTTGTGTTGAGTGTCTAGAAGTCCAATAGGTTACCATTGCAATAGTTAAGTCTTAAAGTTATAAGAGCATATGAACAAGTTTTTTAGTTGCGTCTTCGTTCAGGAAGTGTCCGATTAGCCTAATATTACGGATGTTGTTATGTTTAAGCCTGCTTTGAGACCATGAAATAACAACGACGAACAATAGATAACGTATAAAGCTGATTTTAATAACAAGGTTGTATTTCGCCGTGTACACGATGGACCGTAGCCATATTGGTAACCCCTAGCAACTAGAGAGGGCGCTGGACCGATAATCTTTATAATAGATATTACATCCCTCCCTTTGTTTAGATTGAATTTAAATTAGCTTTAGATGATTACAGTATATATTTGTCTTCTGTTATGTAATGATGTGACTAGTATATTTCTTTAGCAGATTAACAATAAACAGCTGGCATTTAGATTACAGTGTCTAATGTGTATATATTTTTTTGTTTGTTATGCGTCAATTAACTTTAAAATTTAAACACATGAGCACAGCTCATCAAACAAGTTCTAAACTAATTTTTCTAAGTTCTAAACATTGCACTTAAACTCAGTGCTTTAACAACAACTTTAATTATCAATATTTCTGAATTCAAAACAACAGTTCAAATTTCCTTTCAGAATTTTAGAAGTGATATGCTTATGTTTAAAATAGAAATGTTCATTATTCCGTCACGTAGTCATTTAAGCTTATGGGAGGTTTCTTGATTCTAGTAGAGTGTCTAGTTGGAGTTAGCTGCGGTTTGGTTATTGGTGCTCTGGTGGTTGGTTGTGATTCGTTTTCCGTTATACATTCTTTATTTTGCATGTTCGCTAGCTTCTTGAAAAAGGTACAGTTTCTGGTGACAGAAATTTCGCCTTGTTGTGCTGTTATACAATTTCCCTTCCTTTCGACGACAACAAAAGGTTCCGGATTAAATGGAGGGTAGAGCATATTTCTACGTTTCTGCTTCTGGAAACCGGCTAAAATCGTCTATGATTACAAGTAGGTATTCTCCTGTAGGAAAAGGCCCTTTAAAATCTATGGATACTTCTTTCCACGGACTTTGACTTTGACATTCTCAGTGACTCTGGTGGTGAACCGATCGATGATGACGATTGACAGGCAAGGCAATTATTGACTTTGCGTTCTACCATACTGTCTATTCCTGGGAACCAGACTTTTTCGCGTATTAACTGCTTAGTTTTCACTATGCCCTGATGGGACTTGTGTGCTAGATCTACTGCTCGTGATCTTAGGCTTATCGGAAGGACTATTCTTGTGTGACGGAGTATCACATTGTCTTCAACTGACAATTCATGTTTAATTGCTTTAAAGTCCGCGATGTCAGAATCTTTCCAACAGTTTCCTTCCATAATAGCTAGTTTCAGCTTCTGCATTGCAGGGTCGCTTTGTGTTTCTTTACTCACTGCGGAGTGTGTCATTGCTTTTGCAACTGCGTTTCTGCAAACATAGTTTACATAATCATCAGCTGTTTTTGATGTTCGGTCTACTGTGTTGACTGTTACAGGGTGTCTTGACAGGTAATCGCTTGGGTTATCTGTTCCAGCTTTGAAGTTAAGTGTGAAGCTGTATTGTTGCAATCGTAGGAGCCATAGTTGGATTCTCGCTGTAGGTTTTGAGTTTTTGTTATTAAAGAGTGGTAACAGTGGCTTATGGTCCGTATATACTGAGAAGTTGCTGCCAAAGAGATACATATGAAAATGCGTAATTGCCCAGATTACTCCGAGGGCTTCGCGTTCAATTTGCGAGTATCTCGATTCTGTGTTTGTTAGTGTACGGCTGGCATAAGCTACCACGCGGCCTTCTTGACATAACATTGCTCCGAGGCCCGTTGGGCTCGCGTCTGCGACCACAACTGTTGCTAGGTTAGGATTAAAGTAAGCTGTAACATCTGCTTTTGCTAACTTATCCCTCAACTGGTTAAACGCTTGTTGCTCAGTTTCACCCCATGTCCATTCGACGTTGTTGTGGGTGAGCAGTCGCAAAGGTGTTGACAATGATGCATAACCGGGAATGAAACGTGATACGTATTGCGCCATTCCTAGAAAAGATCGTATTTCTTTTGCGTTCTTTGGTGGTTCCATGTTGACAATCGCTGCAATTTTCTGGGGGTCAGGACTAACCCCGTCTCCAGAAAATATATGGCCAAAGAAGCTGACTCTTGTCTTTGAGAAAGTACATTTGTCTTTATTTAGACGAGCGTTACAATCTTTCAAGCGTTGTAGCACCGCTTTGAGGTTATCATCGTGTTCCTGTTTAGTTGTTCCATAGACTATTATGTCATCCGACATATTGCGTCAACCTTGGAGACCTGAAAGCATTCGTGCAACCGTGTTTTGAAATATCTCCGACGCTGCGTTGACGCCAAACATGAGACGTTTATAGCGGAAAAAACCAGAGTGTGTAGTGAATGTAGTAACATAGCGACTGTCCGGATGAAGTTCAAATTGATGGTATCCTGATTTGAGGTCTAGTGTGCTGAAGAATTGCGCTTTGTTAAGGTCTGTGATTATTTCTTCAATTGTAGGTATAGGGTGTTTTTCGCGTTTTATAGCAAGGTTCGCTTCTCTCATTTCAACGCAGATTCTGACTTCGTTTGACTTTTTGGGCACGACAACTACTGGGCTTATCCATGGAGTGGGCCCTTCTGCGCGTTCAATTATGTCGTCCGCTATTAAACGATTGATTTCTTTGTCCACATCCTTTCGTACGTGAAATGGTATTCGACGATGTTTCTGAATTTTCGGCTGGACGGTCTCATCTATGTGTAATTTAATTTGCTCACCTTTTATCTTTCCCATACCGTTAAATAGTTCACTAAACTCGTTTAATACTTTGTCGGTGTTCGGTTGTGTAACGCTGTTGGTTATTTGTAACAGACCTAAATCAACTGATGTTTGGTATGACAGAAGATTACCCGCATTACCGTTTACAATGCTGAAGGAGGCAGTGACTTGACGTTTGTTAACAGTTATTTTAGCTTTTATTTCACCCATGACTGGAAGGGGGTGCGATGCATTATATGCAAATACTTGTGCTTTTGATTTTCGCAAACATGTATTTGGAGCTGCTGCTGACTTCTTCAGTTTATTGAATGTATCGCTGTCCATAATATTAACGCTTGCTTGTGAGTCAATTCCGGCTTTAATTTTCACCCCTGCAATTTCTACTTCGCAACTTGGTAGGCCCTTTTTTGTTAAACACTTGTTTGCGAATACATATTCCTCGTCTGAACTCTCGCGATTGACAGGTTTTACGATAACTGCTCTAGCCCTTCCTCTACTACGACAATATTTTGCGAAATGATTTCTTTTACCGCACGAATGGCATGTCTGACCTGCTGCAGGGCACGGCTTTCCCTGTTTGTGTGGGTACACGCCCCCACAGTTATGGCATGTCGTGGTGCGATTATGGGCTGCCTTAGGTTTCGATATAGGTTTAGTGTATCTCGGGTTGAGTTTTATGTTTGAAAAGTTTATTTACTTCTGCTGCTTGCTGTTGTGTATTTCCACTGCTCTCATTCATCAACATTAATTGCATGACTGTGTGCTCATGCGCACGAATGAGAGCTAATGCAGAGTCTAGAGTTACTACCTTGTCTGAAATTAAAAGTTTCTCTCTAATTTTGTGATTTCTTATTCCTATTATTACCTGATCTTTAATTAATGACGTTTTTAAATCTTGAAATTCACAGGGCTCAGCCAAAGTTTTCAAAACTGTGACGTATTGGTCGATCGTTTCGCCTGAAGCCTGATGTCTATTAAAAAAAACGTTTCGCTCATACGTCACATTTTTCCTCTGTTCACAGTAGTTTTTGAACTTTTCTAATACCTTCTCAATTTTCTTTTCGTCCCCTTCTTCTTCCCAGTCGAATGTATTATACACGACAAGCGCCTCATTTCCGATAACGGAGAGCAACGTGGCTACTCGAGTGGCGGACGGTTTGCTGCTGACCCCTGTAGCTAGTTCGTAGTTGTACCAGCGTTGTTTAAACTGCTTCTACTTCGTATGGATTTGTTCACCTGTGAGATCAAGCTGTCCTGGGACGGGTAGCATAATTCTGTTC
>NW_022685761.1:0-1104 GCF_011630105.1 Anneissia japonica
GTAATTGACCTTTGACCCTGAATATTTTGTAAACGCAACTATAAAAAGGTGGCAAAAATTTGTTCGTGACTTTTCAAATATAGGCCTACAAGAATATGCAGACAGTCCTTTTATTAGAGTTTGTTTAAGGTTAAATAGAATTTTTGTCACATTTAGCCTGTACTATATATCTTTTAAAAAGGAGTTATTAAACTTCCAGTATTCTTTACCTCTTTCAATTTTGTTAAGATCTAAAGTAAACGTAACTATTGAATGATCCGTTCTGTAACCAGGAAAGATATCACAGTTAGATATTTTGTTTAGTAATTCTGAAGATGTTAAGAAATACCTCCAGGTATATCTTTTCACGTCTGGATTAAAAACCCTCCATGGATCCACTAAGTTTATTATATTATTCCATTTTAAAACTGTTTTCCTAGCAAGAGGATTATTTATTCTTACATAATTCATGCAGTCCAAGTTTGGATTTAAAATCATATTCTAGTCTCCTAAAATAATATTATGTGGATTATCAAATTTATTAACCGTATCTTTAACATGTTCATAAATTTAGGATTGTCTGAATTTGGGCCATATATATTAATGAGCGTAATACTTTGTTCATCTAAGATAATATTAAGAGCCAAAAAGTTCCCGTCGTTATCTTTTTTGATTTCTTTCTTCCTTTTTTAAATAAAATCGCCACGCCTCTTGAATTACTTTTAAAGGAACTAAAGTAGCAATCCAGACCCCATTCACTTAAGATATATTGTTCTTTTTCTTTTGTAAAGTGTGTATCTTGCAAGCAGTAGATAGAAAAAATGTTTAATTCTCAAATAATGCATCACATCTCTGCGTTTGGAGAAGGTACCGTACCAAAACGTCTACAATTTAATGAAGCAATCGAAAGTTCAGAGGCTGAGCGCGGCTGCGTATTACCGTTTTGCATATCAGACATACTTAACAGCGACCGTGTATGCATTATACTTTTGTTTGATTCGCATATTTAAATACCATACTCGCGCGAATAAGCGCCCCTCTCGAATAACCGCCCCTCCTTACGTGAAAATTTCCTTAAGCGCCCCGTTTGAATAAGCGCCGTCCTCAATAAAATCATAAGATTTT
>NW_022685762.1:0-961 GCF_011630105.1 Anneissia japonica
TACAGAACACAAAATATCAAGACGGGTCAATCATCATCATCATCATAATTGTGTCATAATTTTTTTTCCAATTTCAAAAGCTTTTAATTATTTCCAAAACTTTATATATAAATTATAATGCAATGAAAAATATAATTTATATTTCGGAAAAGGCCACCACAAGAAGCCAAGCTTTGAAACGTTGTGCCTTACAAATGAAGATAATAGTGAAAATTAGATTACAATTGCGAAGTATAAAGCACACAATTATATACCATAATAATACCATAATAATAACAAAAATACTATAATAAAAATAATATAACCATAACATAAAAATATCATAGTTTGTCATTGAAATTGACTTCTGTTACTTTAGGGGGTGGGGAAATTAAATACAAATACAAGAGCCAATATCATTTTGAATCGTACTTCTCGATTAAAAAATGATGAACTTTACATTTGAAAGCACCTATTTTCTTTTCTTGTTTAAAATGATTTGGCAATTTGTTGCATATTTTTGGTTCACGAAATGCATTATTTTGTTGGCCTAGCTTAGTGTGTTTTAGTATAGTTACAAGGTTTTCTTTATTCCTGGCTTTCATAATTATGGATAGATTAAATTGTCACAAAATATTCGGTCAAAGGTGATTGGTAGTTTATGAGTTGATTAAGACCAAGAGAAGTTAAGTTAAGACATTATCTCTTGGTGTTAATCAACTCATCAAGGAGCCTTCAGAGTAACTAGTGATTGTAGATCCACTCTCGATCTGATATTTACTAATCGCCCAGATAGAATATGTGATTTGAAAGTTTCTGAGCCTTTTTGTTGTAAAAACACACTTGAATCAGCGGCATACATCACAAGCTATACCTCATTACAGACATTTAAAATATCATTTTAAATATTAGAAACAGTAGCGGTCCTAATATTGAACCTTGTGGAACGCCATATTTAATTTCTTTTTCTTTTTGAGGTGTA
>NW_022685763.1:0-1073 GCF_011630105.1 Anneissia japonica
TTTCAGCCAAAACGTTTCTCCTGACTTTGCGTGTGAATTCCCCCACTCATTTCCTTTTGTAGGCCATTGTATTAATTTTTTCTGTTTATTTCTGATACATTGCTACAGATAATAACAATTTGAAAATAATCTCATGGAGGATTTAAACTAACCGGATTCATATAAACTCTCAAAAACGTCACAATCTCAACTATAATGACTCTATTTGACTGGTTTTGATTGAGCATTTTGTGCTGGATACTTGTCAGGTTGACGTCTCCTTTGCCCCGGGGGAAGCTTGTGGTTCTGGAGACCTAGGTGGAGAAAGGTGGGAAAGACCACTGCGTTTTAATGACTAATCCATTTGGGCTTAAACTGAACATCGATTAATCATAAGATGATCACAACTAAATGTGTTGACAAATTATTCTTTGATCTCTGGTGAGACAATGCTCGCCGATGCATCTCAGGGCGCTGTAGGATGACGAATTTGTTGGCTTACTTGGGGCTTAAGGGAGCTAGAACTCTCATAAGCTCTAAATGAACGAATGAGGGGATTATTAATGAGTTACGCAAAATACTACAAAGCTTGGCCATTAAATAGTGAAAGATCCGTTGCAGACAATATATTTCCATTACAAACACAATTGAACACTTTTGCTGACTGCCATATATGATTAGTATTACATTTTATTCGAAAACAAATCATCTAAGCCTACATAGCGAATAAATTAATATATTAGCGGAATTTACCGCGATTGCAGTTTTATTGATAATCACGATTGAGTCCACAACTGATAAAACATTCTATTGGGAACAAAATATCAAGAAAATTTAAGATCAAGAACACTAGCGATAATAATAACAACAATAAAAATAATAATGTTATCATACTGCAATGCTATATTAATGATGTTTTGCGTCACTAATAGGATGGATAGATGGATTTATTAGGTGTAAACACCAAGGATAACCAATGAAAGTCTGAAGAAGACTTATTTCCAGTGGGGTCCTTCTGGTGGTGATTGGGCAGTACACCTGGAGACAAATAGGCCATATTGCACACGGGACAAACTTCTTAAACGTCTTATACA
>NW_022685764.1:0-1036 GCF_011630105.1 Anneissia japonica
GTTTATTGACATTTCTACATGTCGATGATTGCTCGAATTCAGCCCAACCAGTTTGTGGTTTTGACTTGCAAAACTGCGGGCGACTTCCATTCCACCGAGAATGTTCGCTTCGCGGTTGTTCTTCTAAAAGCACTCAATGGATGTTTAATTTATATTGTGTAGTTTTAGTTTACAATACAGTAGGCCTATACATATTGGCAATCACAGGCATTTATACAAACTCACAGTATTATCTAGACACTTTCCTTGTTGCAACACAGTGTCTAAAGTACAATCCCGTTCCCGGCTATTATTGTTTCTAAGATTTAACTGTAATTCGTATTAAGATACAAAATACAATAGTTTCATCATGGTTCAAAATGTTCTGTATATGAATAAACTGCTATAAAACAATATGATGTTCATTTTGATTCTTAAATTCCATAGAAATTTCACTTAATTTATACATTATTATTTGAGAGCAAACGGGCTGAGGTCACATAAGATCAATGAAGGGGTTCTGAGTTCCACTGCGTTGCTTTAGGCGGATGCCAAGCTTCGGCAGATTTTTAAATTTACTACATTTCATTTTCTCCTTCTGTTCAAGTTGAATAATTCCCGCGAGTACGGTACAACAAAAAGCCCTCCAAAGATAACCAAAAGTGTAGAACACTATCGAAATATCTCCAAGACTAAAATACAAACATTAGCAACAAACAAAATCAAAACAACATAATACAGTACATAGAAAGATACATAATAAGAGAGAAGTAAATATAAAACAAAAAGTTCAATAATAAATCAATCAATGACAAAAACATTATAGGGTTTTTTTTAAATAATAAAATACATATACTTTAATTATTAAATATTCAAATAATTATTTACAATTCCCACCTATAAAAAGTAAATCTGAAGTTTTTTTTAAAACTAAACAATATTTGCTATTTCATTTTATATACTGTTCTGTGGTTTCCGTCACCACGAAACCGATGTCACAGTGGCTTGCGTGATTCATAGGCAGGCCCGTAGCCAGCATGCTTCAAGGGGGGGTTCT
>NW_022685765.1:0-810 GCF_011630105.1 Anneissia japonica
AGGATCAATGCTGTTTACATGTACACTTAAACATGGTTCATCAAAGTCGGTGTCTGACGATGCATTGTGTGCTGTTTTCACATAATGTGTGTTTTCTGAATAATCATCTGAATCTACATCTGAAGACAAATTTCTGTCCATGACACTTTTAGTAGTTTGTCGAATTAACACAAAAACCTTTGGTCATAGATCATTTTATTTTCAGCTGCTTTTCTTTGGAATTCCTTCCCAAATAATATATTACTGAATCACCATCAGTTGCTGTTTTAATACAAAACTTAGGATCACCTTTTTATTATAAAATGTTAGGCGCATTTGATTTTTACTTCGGTTTAGTTGAAATTACCCCACGTCTTTGCGAGCAAGATAGCTGATGTGCCCTAAAACCTTCATTTATTGCATTACACACTAAATACTTTATACTATCCCAAAAAAGANATAGAACTCAACACTAAGTCCATCTGACCCTGGGGATTTATTTTTTTTCATATCTGAAAGAGCATTCTCACACTCATCAATAGTGACAATGCCTTCACATAGATCTTTTTCTTCTTCCGAAAGTGCGTCCACCCTGGTACTAGCGAGGTACGTTTTTATTTGCTCAGGGCATATAGATTGATTTACGTAGATCATTTTGTAAAAGGCGTGAATCGTGCATATGAGATATTATTCTAATCAATTTCAAATCATCAGCATAGAGTAAACAATGGGAATTGAAATTCGAAGGTAAGTCGTTTATGAAAAGGGTAAAAAATTAAGGTCCCAAATTTGTTCCCTGTGGGACACCTGATCTCACAGGGAGCCAGTCTG
>NW_022685766.1:0-921 GCF_011630105.1 Anneissia japonica
GTGTGTTCAAATAATAAAACAGTAAATAAGACAGAAAATAATGATGCGGAAACGTTGAGTTAGACGGTAGAACACAATATAATTTATTCAGGAAACGAATATTTCGTCCTCAAGACTTCATCAGCGTAACTGCTTACAAAAGTTGGCAAATACCAGATCCAATGTAAAAGAATAAATAATCGGCAATAAATAAAGGAGGGTGATTAAATGAGATAAATGAAAAGTGGAAGCGATAGCCCATGATACAGATATATATAATGGCAATAAAAATTATAAGATAATATATAAGCATAATGTACATACATATATATGTATATGATATAATGTAATATAGTATAATAATAATAATAATAATAATAATAATAATAATAATAATAATAATAATAATAATAATAATAAACCATTAACAAAATATACAAAAACAAAGTAAACTAGGTAAACCTAGATACAAAAGAGATGCAGAAGTCAAAATTAAATATAGCATAATACAAGTGATATGGAATATAACAAGGTGTACATAAAGTAATGATGCGGGAATACGGTGGTATGAAAAAAAAGTCAAGTGTGTGTGAATGTGTAATCGCTCAGAATATCCATGTCACGATTAAGGCCTAAAATGTGAGTATTTTATGGTCAAGAGATGGAAAATTGTTGGCCAGTAGAACACATCGGATGTTGTCAATGGAGTGGCCAGGGTAGTTAAAGTTTTCAGCAACAGGGAACCCCTTGCTCTTGCTACGGACGGACTGTTTGTAGTTATTAAACCGGAGTCTAAATTTAGTTCCAGTTTCGCCTGTATAAGAGCCATAATCACAGATATTGCACATGAGGAGATATACCGTAACGTTCGAAGAGTCACAGGTGAGGGGAGGGGGATTGATTTGAAACCAATTGGACTTACTAAACTTTTATTATCGTGGT
>NW_022685767.1:0-1711 GCF_011630105.1 Anneissia japonica
ACCTCAGATTTCAGAAACGAGAGAGGCGTACAAAAGAGCATAACTTACAGTAAGAATTGAGACTTGTATGCCTACTACAATATGTTATATTTACCAGAGATTAAAAAGATTAGAATCCAAGTACATTTAAGATAGTATAATGTGATGACATAATTAATATTGAAATATTGAATCCCAACACGATGACGTGTATTTCAATACTTGGAATATGTATTATACTATCTTATCTGAGATTAATCAGTGGGCCTTTCGGAAAGTACATTTCACAACAAAGTACAATACGATTAAGTCATTAAAAAGTGATAAATGATATCGACCCTGAAATATTTGCAGACCTACTCCACAAAATAGCGTTAACTGAACGAATGCCAAAAAAGAAGTTAACAAATGAACACATTTAGCTTAGTTTACTTCCTCCATTCCTCAACATTTAAAATTAGTTTAGTTTAAACAAATTCCTCCACATTTTGATTACACTCGAAGCAGCATGGAGCGGTAAAAGCACAAATGTAGGCATAGGGCCTGTGTTTTTGCAATCAAAAGTACAGTACCGTACTACACTGTAAAAACAGCGTGGATCATTTAAACACAAAGCTCCACGCAATGTTGTCCCGTTTTTGGTGACACGTTTAAAAGCTAAACGTGTTTAGACATAGCTTAACAATCTATGATCTTGACGTGTTTAGCATTTTTAGCAACATTGCGTGGAGCTTTGTGTTTAAATGCTCCACGCTGTTTTTACAGTGAAGTAGAAGAATTTCTCTTCTCTACGTGTACAGTAAGCACTTTTTATAGTTCAGTCGGCTGAACTGCTAACAGCTCCTCAGCCACTGTGTGCGCTGAACCACGAAGACCTTTGGTTCCTGGTTCAATTCCATCGCCGCTCTCCTTGCATTCTAATACGAAGGGGTGAAATGCATGTTCTCATTGGATGAGAAGTTAACCATTGATCACGTGTGCAATATATTGCACATTATGCCAACAAGGCCTCTATGAGCTTTACACTTTAAATTAATTACCCCGGGCATTGGATCAAGCAGCTACTGTATAGAACACTTAAAGTTTTCTTCTTGGTGTACACCACATTGATGGTTTTTTTACAGTGGGAAAATGTAGGCTTCAGTTGTCGCCGTGTAGTGTAGCAAGAACTTGGTAATACAGTAAAATAAAACAAAATCCCAAACATGATAGAAACTACGCTTCTGGGTCAAGAGGAACACGGAGCTGGTCAAGGGTAGGGGCACTCATCGTCCCAACAGTCAACCATTTTGCCACCCACTGTCTCTACCTTTAACCCTTTTATATATATACAGCACTTGAGAGATGCGGCGAGGACAATAGATTACACTTTTTTTATAAGAACACATTTTATAAGAACACTGAGGCTAAAATTGCTTAAAAATTATGAACAAAATAAGAACAAGTTGAGGCTAGGGTAAAATGTCAACTGAGATTTTTTTAATAGAAAAACCAACAAATTTTATCTGTACCTTATGTGCGGTAGGTGTGACTATGTAATATTATAGTACAGTACAGTAATATACTGCTGCAAAATAATTTTCGATCTTTGAAAAGAGTTTAAAAATAAGAACAAAATAAAAACATTTTGAGCCTGAAATCGGCAAAAAAATTGAGCCTTGGAAAACTTTTACTGGTTCTTATAAAAAAAAAAGTTTAGTGCGGGAGAAGCTCCCTGTGCCTGAATTCTATG
>NW_022685768.1:0-1550 GCF_011630105.1 Anneissia japonica
GAATCTAGAGCAACCCCGGAATAATAACATATCGTCTGAAGATTTAGATAATAAATTAAATTCGCCTTCCGGGGATTTGTCATCAATTTTGGATGCAGTCAATCGCTAGAGTTACGTCGTTTCAACTTGTTCCAGATTTCCAGATTATTCTTAGTTTTTTCTAGGACAAGTGGAAAACGGCTTTATTTTAATAATGTAGGCCTACACTTCATCAATGATTCTTTTACTTATGAACGTTTAAAAGTATGTGTTAAGATAAAGACATTGTCAGACATGATCAATAAATATCTAAGTTCCTGTTTTGTTATACCTACATGATTTAAGGGGCCTATTAGCTATTTTGGAGTGAGTGCAGTATCTGTTTGGGCCTGCCTATTCTCACTCAAGGCTAAAATAATAATAATAATAATAATAATAATAATAATAATAATAATAATAATAATAATAATAGTGTTATTATTATTACAGTATTATTATTTTAACAGTATTATATATTATTATTATTATTATTATTGTCCATAAATACATTCCGTCAAGACAACTTCGCTCTAGCACAAAACTGCTTCTCAATAATTTTAAGGTTTCAACCAAATCATACGGAGAGCAATCATTTCTACATGCAGTGCGCAAGCCATTCTATACGATGCTACTTCAGTCAGAATATTCACCGATGTCGTAGATTCACTTCGCGATATGCCTTGAAATGGTGACCCAATTTGGCAACAACACAGTTTTTGTGATACCCATTTTGTTGATCCACAATCCTTGATTGATTGCTTGATGGAAAGAAAATTTAGCAGCCCTATTCGAGGGAATAAAACATTTTATAGGATTGCAAATATATTAAAATCCCACTTCGACTCCTTTACGGCAGCATTAGTTGGATTTGCGAGGATTGACGTTATTCTCGAAGCAGCGTGATGTAACCATGAACCAAATTGCTAATCAATATTTTGACTTAGTTATGGCGTGAATAATGTAACGAATCTATCTATCACGCCGACTATATTAACACAGCGGCTTCGCACAAATAGGTCAAGTGCTCATCCTTAAAATATGTATGCCGCAATTAATTATACACACACTAATTCTGGTTTTATTGAAAAAGCCAAGTAGGCATAACCATAGTAGGCCTTTAAGTCACTGGCATCGTGTCAGCATTGCATCAGAGTGTATCAACCCGCGGGGTTAACGCATTTTCAGCATCAGGCGAACTTAAATTGCATTACGGACACCTTGTAATCCTTTAGATAATTTCTTTATTCTGCATCAGATCACATCACGTCGTTAAAATGACTTATGTTTTGTACCTAGTTTCACCTTTCCAATCTAGGCCTACTATGTCAAATAGGTCTCCATCGTGTGAGACCTGTTTCAAGCCATTGCGTTTATAATGTTTTAATTAACGATTCTGACTGCCATGAGCGAGGCCTACTTCAACATCGTCATTCATGCGCGGTTTTCATCTTAATTTCCCTTCCGGGATTATTTCTTTCAGGAAGTCAAACATTACTTCTTAATAATATAAAACCATCAAAATCATCAGTTAA
>NW_022685769.1:0-807 GCF_011630105.1 Anneissia japonica
GCAAAGAAAATAAAATTTATATTTGGAAAATGACCACCACAAGAAGCAAAGCTTTGAAATGTGGCACCTTAAAAATGAAGATATATTGAAAAATTAGATTATAATTGCTAAGTATAAACCATACAATTATATACATGCAGTATACACAATAGTGGTAAGAATATAAATATTACCAAATAATAAACATGGAAAAAGAAAAAAAAATGAAACATAAAAAAATGAAGAAAAAAATAATGCATATTAATTAATAATACCAATAATGATGCTTCATGCTCAACTTTACCCTACACTGAAGCAAACAGCATATCCGCCGAATGAGACACATATCAAGAGATTTAGCTTAAAACATGCACCTTATTATT
The DNA here is from genome assembly GCF_011630105.1 of Anneissia japonica. NCBI lineage: Eukaryota > Metazoa > Echinodermata > Crinoidea > Comatulida > Comatulidae > Anneissia > Anneissia japonica. The sequence goes on from NW_022685769.1 coordinate 363, forward strand.
TTTGGAAAATGATTTATAAATGGCTATTGGACAACTTGTTTTTTTGAACCCTCTCAACTATGGTGTTATAAGGTCATTAGCAGCCTATTTGTTCACTTATTGATTAAACAAAATTTTTAATTCCATATCATTCTAAAAATCCCAAGATATATTGAAAATTTAACAAAAAATCCCAAGATTCCAAGGTGTAATTAAAAATCTCAAGATCTTAGGATATATCCCAAGCAGTGGTCACAGTACATACCACGGTGTTTATAAGACACGATTACTGTACTTTTATATCGATCATTCCATTTATTTATACAGGGAAGTAATCTCTGTTACTGATACTTAGGCTAATTATAATACTGTACATCAAATTGAAAAAAAACCCAAAAACAACTTACATTTAAACTAGTCTGTATTTTGATGTTCATTCGAAATAAAATTTTAAATTCCATATCAT
>NW_022685770.1:0-198 GCF_011630105.1 Anneissia japonica
CTTCTGCCTCATTTTCTGGATACGTTTTATTTTCTTATCTTCGCTTGCCTTCCTTCGTTTCACCTTTTTGTTACTCGTTGAGTCCTCAAATTTAGCAGAATAGATTTTATCTGCTGGAGCCTCGAATTCCATCATGTCCTTCGATTGTTCCTATGACACGAAGATCGAACGGAGAAATGAAGTGAGAAACTGAAATCG
>NW_022685770.1:353-1404 GCF_011630105.1 Anneissia japonica
TACTGCGAACAGCTTCATCTTGCTGTGGTACTTGGGACTGAAGAGGCGTCCGTTCTTGAACCCCTCGATCAGTTCGTAATTTACGCGTTTCTTCTGGGAGCGGTGGAGGTCGAAGACGACGATGCGCTCTCCGTCGTACGCGTACGCGGCGTCGGCCCTCTTCTTGCAGCCGTCAAACACGATCGCGTCCGACGACCGCGCTAGGTAGGACGCCATGAAGCTCTTCCCGACGTTCCCTCTCGGTTCGTGATACCAGAAGACTGCTCGCGGGTCAGGCTGCTTCGCCAGCTCGTCCGTCAGTCCTCGTTGCCAAGGTCTCAGTACCACGTCGCGAAATCTGTCTGGCCGTTCTTCGGAGTCCACTTCGCCGTATGTTATCGATGGATCTAACATGACTAATTAATTTTTTTAAATATTTTTACAAATCTCTGACGTATATATATATATTTCATTCACCTATTCTTTGCTCTCAAATTATTGGTAGAGAATAAAATATTTTGTAATTGCTGTGGCAAGACGTAAGAGAAAGAAAATATGAAAACACGCCTCTTTCAATCTAACACAAATGAATAGAAACAGAAAAATTGTTACTTTTTCAATCAAGTTTTATTTGCAATATTCATTAACGTTTCAATTCCATATTCATTCTTTTTTTTTTCTAAATTTCTAAACACCGTAACTGTCGCAGACGCAGGGAAAAATCTGGGTTCCTTTTCTCGGCACTGGTTTGAAGCCTCGTTCCCGATACTGGGCGATCACCTCGTCTTCCCTCTGGCTGACTTTTCGCCGGTACCGAGGCACGTCGTTCCCAAACTCACGTCGAAGTCTGAGCTCCGATCCATCGGAAAGCATGCGCTTCCAAGCTTTTCTCCGTTCCACGCGAGATGGGTCTTCAAAACCATCTTTGCAATTTCTTTTCCTGTACGGGTTCTTGCAGGAGTGTTCGGGTAGACTGCCTCCGTTCATCTCTGCGAACTGACGAATGTTTTATCTTTGGAAAGTTTTCGTCGGCCTTTCGATCAAAGTACACGATGCTCTCGCGATCGGTCAT
>NW_022685771.1:0-1042 GCF_011630105.1 Anneissia japonica
AACACATACCAGAACTATTTTATTCTTGTTATATTTCTGTTACTTTATAGCTCTTTAATTATAACCTTTATTATTTTGATTGTTAATCAATTACTTCAATTTTTTATATTAAAACAGGCAAGGGCCCCCTAGCCTAGGCCTACTACTACCTAGGCCATAGGCCTACCGAATTTGTATTACTTTTATTTATTTATTTATATTTATTTATTTAGGGCCTTTACATTATTTTATTTTTATAAATTGGGAAGCCTGCAAATATTTAATGTGCATCCAATAGACCCTCCTAGCCTATGATATTATTTAGCCTGCCTACCCTCCTAGACTAGGAGGAATCTATTCTAGATCTAGTCTAGCGAGTCTAGCTGGGCCTTGCCTGGCTGTACGTAGCCTAAACTGGGAGGACAAGAAAATTATCCCCTCCCCCCGCCACACACACTGCTTCATATCTAATTTAGTAATAGAAAAGACAATGATATTAATATATAGGATAGGCCTAGGCCTAGGGCCAAGCCTAGCTAGGCCTAGGCATCATAGGCATGCCTACTACTAGCTACTGCCTAGGGCCAGGTACTTAGGCATATAGGGCTAGGGCCTAGCTAGGAATAAAAGTTTACCTTTTCTCTTTCAAAATTCGGAAGAAGGTGAATCAAGTCTTCTTTTTTCAAGGCATCTTCAATACTAATAGACTTGGCCATTGTCTTTCCTCGCTTGTCAACGATCGACGGCACGACGAAGAAAGAGAGAAGTTCCATTAGGCTCGTTCCCATAGCCGTTGATTTTTTCCACTTGACCCGATGTCAAAGATCATGAAAGCACCGAATGATAAAAGAACCGTACGAAATGATGAAAAGGCCGAAAGCTAAAACTAAAAAGCACCAAATGATAAAAGATCCGTAAGTGCGGCAAAAGCACCGAACGTAATGATAAAAGCACCGAACGTAATGTTTCAAAGCACTGAATGTAATGTTAATAAAAGCACCGAACGTAATGTAAAAAGGACCGAACGTAATGTAAAAAGCACCGAACGTCATGTAAAAAGCAC
>NW_022685772.1:0-8881 GCF_011630105.1 Anneissia japonica
TTCCTTCATTTAATTAATATTACTAAATTAATATTAATAAACTAAGCTGTATATTAGCAAAGTAAACAGATCTAGAGTAATTAAAATGGTGTCCAGCAAAATCAGCATCCCTGTTAATCGATATAGCAATTAAACAAAATGTACAATAACTTATTAATTATTTAAAAGTCAAAAGTTAATTAGTTAAATGATTGACTATGATAAAATATTTGTAATATGACAGAAAATGCTGCTGAAATTAAAATCTTTATTCAATTTTCATTAAATTAGCTTTGTAATGTAGTTACCTTATAGCTAGTATTATGTGACGGACTTTAACAATATAGACTTGACAGTCTATTTGATTATGTACTATACATCTAACATCTAATTAATCAAGTTATATATTTATATTTACTATTAATAATAATAATAATTTTGGCTTATATAGCGCATTATGCTAAAGCCTCAACTATTAATTTTCGAAATTGTGATTAGAATTATAAAAATACATCTCTTTCTGTCCTGCAAAATATTTAAACTATATTTTGGGGCTTTTATAGAATAATAAAACCAACCCCTTCATATCCTAATTTACAATTTATGAAAATTATATGCTAATTTACAGTGATGTAAACACTATGAAAAAAATTATATTTCTATTTTTCTTTGTTGTTAATATAACTAGAACATATTAGCGCTACAATGATACTATAAAATTGTTGAAAACGACACATTTCAATGTTTCACCTTTTGGTTGGTCATTTTATGGAATTGTCCACAAGATGTATCATAATACACAGATTGCTTACTTGACACAAATGGCAAACTATTACAAATACAGTAGTAACAACAGACACTACTGTAACATGAATTTAGATCCCAGATGAACAAACTTTTAATGAACTCTTATATACCCTAATTATTTTATTATAGAGTAATAAAATAAAATCGGTTTACTAAGAGTTCAGTTGTTTGCAAATCCACATTATAGAAAAACATTGATTAATCTAATTTTACTACACTTTTTTGACTACAAAATTTGCTTTAAAATTATTATTATTATTATTTAATATCATAATAATATATAAATTGAAATCCTGTAACACTTATCCTTAATAATGTTTTATTAACGACCATTGTTTTGGATCCCATTTTGTAATACTGGATGCATTTCAACCGTATTTTGAGTTCTTGTAACATCATCACCTTGGTTATTCTGAAATATAATATAAGAATAATATTGAATTTCATCAAAATGAAATTCAAATACGTATGAATGTGATTGCAATAAATATTTAAATCAGGGGTGGGCATAAAAATCGGTCGGAGGGCCAAAGTGTATTTTGGATTTAACACTGATGGGTGCACCCAAAAATTTGATGTTTCCATTGAGCTTCCAAAAACCTAACAGCAGTGCTTTTACACCACTTTATTTTCAGTTTAATGTTACTTTTTACATATAATCGGTGTTGGGGCGTAAAAAATTAGATGTTTTATAGCCACTGTTGCTTCATTTTCGTAGGGCGCAAAAAGTCACTGTCGGGCCGCACTCTGTGATTTAAATGTTGTAAGTTGCACATGAAGTCATATTTGCTTAAGCTGTGGCTAGCATAAAAAAAGACTTTTAATCTGAAATTATGTTAATAGAAAAAAAAACCCCAAAAAAAGTATTGTAACAAAATTACCCCCTTTGTTGTAACAGCTCTTTTGGGCAATAGGTTTAATTAATGGGACAGCCCTGAATTATGTGGTGCCATACAAAGCAAAAGTCCATGTTAAAATCAAAATGCAATTGCAAAATTCAATGTCCATTATATAAAAACATAGGTGTGAATTTCTCAAAATGTTGGTCTACTGTAGTTTCCCAAATGAAGTTCTAATTTTTCAAAACGTAGTTCAAATTTTCCAAAATGTAGTTCTGATTAAAATGTAATTCAAATTCAAAACGTAGGTCTCAAACGCCCTCTCCAAATTCTGTTCCAAAACATTAATCAAAAACCAGCCAAGCATGACTGGTTTGAATAACATTTTACAACTAGACATGCAAAATGTAAATCAAAACTAGCCAAGCATGACATGTGCCTGTTGCATTAATGATAGGGGAATCAATTTTCACTGCAGTCCAATAATGTGAACAATGCTTCCCAGTACGTCTCTAATGGTCAGGGTACCGCGATCAGGAGCCCTAAGCTAGGCATTATAGGCTAGGCCTAACCTAGGCTTCATATTGTCTTCACTATGTTTTGATAAATTAGACATTGAATTTTGCAATTACATTTTAATTTTAACATGGACTTTTGCGGCGTATGGCACCCCATACTGAAATACTTAGTGATTGGTCTGTCAGTCTGATTGGCAGATGGTGTCTTTATGTAAGTGATAGTCTGGAAATATATCCTCCCCTTCTCCCTTGGCTGACAAACAATTTTTCAATGCCATTAACTTCAACTGTATAGCCTTTTAAATAATATTTAATAATAATTTCACTGTATGTGAAGACAATAAGGCTCATTGGCATGATGCATTATCATAAGACTGATTATTTTCTTACCCAGTCAGCAGCAGGCTGACTGGGTTGTTTCTGAGCAGATTCTCCTTTCTTTCTGTCAACATTTGGGGCTGATGTCCCCCAACGAGAAAAAAAAAAAAGTAGTCCATAGGACGTAGCCCCCGAAAATATGACAATTTAGGGGTTTCAAAGGCTTAATTAATCAATTTTAGAGTACAAAATACATATAATAATAATAATATTTTTTTTGAATTTTTATTTTCTTCCCGAATAATTGGGAGGGGGAGGGCTGTAGTCCCCCATCCCTTCATAGTGCTGCAAGGGTTAAAAAACCAAATATCGTATAAGACTGCTTCTCTCACAAATAACATAGCACAGTCAAACCCGGATCCGGTCTGGAGCCCAGACAAATAATTGTGAGTTTTTCAACGCTGCGTTTACGTCATGCACGGAACACGGTTGTTTGCGTTAAGTAGGCTTTCGATTGGTTTGAACAAACCAAGCTTGTTGCTAATTGGTCCAAGAGAAAAAAAAATGTACAATTTCATGATACAAATGGCTCTCAGATCTATCAGTACAGATCCACATAGGGGTCAAATTTGCAAAAAAATATCCCAATTGAGCTCAAATTTATCAGGAATGATCCTTAGGACCTTCCAAACATGAAAAAAAATACTCTTCATCCTATGGGTCAAAGGTCAGTCTTTTCCATATTTTTTGATGTAGCTCTAATTCATTACAGATGATACTTTAGGACATTGTAAATATTATGTTTTAATATGCTCTTAATGTCAATTAAGGTCAAAAGTCAAATGTCACAGGGGTCATTAGGGTGAAAATTATCAAATATTGCTAGTGACAAATGACTGGACTCCAACCAAACATGGGGTGTTCACAGCTTGAGGTCAAAGGTCACTGGGGTCATCTTGGGTCAAACCATGAAAAATTACTGTTGTCATGCTCTATTGAACATAGTATCTCTATTTGTAGTTATAATACATTATTTATTAAGATGCAAAAAAAATAAATGAATATCTATCTAGTTATGAAATTAATCAAAGTTTTCTCACCTGAAATTTCTTGACTCTACAAAGAAAAAAACAGTATGTTACAAATTTATTTTTACTAACTTGTTAAGTTGCGTTCTGTAAAGTTGGCATGTTTCCCACTACTGTAAACATAAAAATGGTATGTATTCAAATATTATTACACAATTGCACACTCATTGTTTCAGATTTAATATGCATTTAACAGAAATGTTGGTTGTCTATGACAGAAAAAATTAGGCATACTTACATAAATGCAATAATCACCAGAAGAAGAAGAAATGATGGTATGCCCACACCTATCCCTAATTTTATTGCTGCAATAATAGAAAATTATAGATCACTTACTTCTAGGTTTATTGACTATGTTTTGCTGCAGCTATCAACGCATGTTAGAACACATCCAACAATTTGTTATTGAAAAAAAAAAATGCATAATAAGTGTATCTTAATGGTTCATTAAAATTTATAAATTTGGGCAGGGGTGGATTTTGGGAGGGAGGGGAAAGAGACCCCTCCTTTTAGAAAGGAAAAAAAAATAATTGATTGCCCAAAACACATCTGAGGTTATTTTTTGGCATCAAGAAAACAAAACTTTTGGACCCCCTAGGGCAGTGTTGTCTCGATCGGCCCCACTTTCAGACTGGATCCGCCCCTGAATTTGGGTAAAGAAGAGAGTGAGACCACCTTTACTGTAAAAAAAAAAACAGTTCTTATAACAAACATCAATCAATTAAATTTCGCAAAAATGTTACAGTCGCAAATTATTAGCGATTTACTGCAGTTACTATAGTTTTCATTTTACCGTATGATTTAGAATGCAATTCTAATGATGTTATCGGATCTATTTACACGATACACAATAATAGCACAAACCTTTACTTGTAGGCTGATTACTGGGTGTATCTTCCTTATCTTCCTTTGAATGATTTGAATCTGTAAAATAAAATTCATATATTGTATATATAGAAAATATAGATATACATAAATAACAGTCATACAGGTATTCTACAAATAACACATTCTCCCCCCCCCCACTCCCATTTTGCCACTAAATTAAAAAAAATTCAATGCAAAAGAGTGTTATGTGCTACTCACTTACCTATTATGAGACTGTTGTGTCCCAACCCCCTCCCCCACTCTTTGAAAAATTCTGTATCCGCCCCTGCTGCCAACTTGGGTGAATGGGATATTTGGGGAAAAACAATAACTCATGATAGGCTAAAAGTGCATTTGGTTTGACTGTGCTCTAAAACAAAATTACTTTGTTATGTTATAAGATTGTTGAGTTTATGGTTGTGTAACATTTAAAGCCTGAAAGTAAGCTTCAAAATATTCCATCTCAAAAAGAAGCCCATGCTTCTTTTCATGAAAGTACAGTACTTTCACTGTAAAGGAATCTTGAATAACAAATAAACGGGTGAGGAGGGCAAACATAGATTTTTTTTTTTTGCCCTTATAATTAAATTAATGCACCATCCATGGTTGAAAAATGTCTTCAGTAGTTAATGCTTTTATTCACAACTCCAAATATTTACACCTTTTATTTTTTTTAATGAAGCCCTCGTTTTTTTGCAAAAGAAATATTGAAAAGAAGCCCATCTGGAAAAGATGCCAATCTCAAAAGTAGCATCCAAGGGTCCTCAAAAAAGAAGCCCAGGGCTACTATTTTAAGTTTTACAGTATTATGCACTTGTCAATTGTAGTCCCTGCCCACCAGACCGGGGTCACAGCGGGGCACTAGCCAGAACTCAGCCGGGGACGTACACATAGTTGCGTTCCCGTAGTGTCGGAACGTACCTAAATTTCACCCGTAGATGTAACCAGCCTCAAAAGGAAATTTTACACATTAGAGTAGACCCAGCTGGGGTTTCAGGTGTAGTGCTGTGAAACCGGGTCTGGTCCTACCTAGCCTACACTTGGCCTGGCATTCAGCAATTGCTGTGTCTTTTGGTAATTAAAAAATCACCTACCTACTATAGGCCTACCATTATGGTTTAATTTTTTATAGATCACAGAATAATTTACAAAATAAAAATGCAAACCTCCAACCACACAACGAGGACCGAGGTGATGTGAATGTGTTGCGTGAAAATTGTGAACCGTGTATTATTTGACTCAACATAGTTTGCGTCAAAAAATACACCAGTGAGCAAAGGCAAGGAAATCTGTTTCTACTACATGTATTAATTTTCTTATTTAATTTTGTTTTGATACTGAATAAATTCTATCAGTCAGTTAAATCAATCAATCAATTTTTTTTTCTATGATCAATCAATACACTAATTTTTTTCGAAATTTTTCCAACTTCAATGGAAATCTGCCTAGTGATACACATGCACGTGCTTTCATTATTAAGCAAGCTCACCTTATTGGCCTAGCTCTCATGTGTTTTTCCAATTCAGACATAGACTAGACCTTCAAGTGGCCTTATCATCCAATCATTTATTAGCAGGGCATTTTACCGGGACTACGGCAATAAGTAGCGGGAACTTATCCGGGAATGTATGTTAAAACGATTGCCGGGAGGTGGCCGGGACTTTCACATGTATGTAACTGTTATGGAAATTACATTTTGCAGGCCAATGATTGACTGATATCTAGTATAAAGAAAAACATTTTGAATTTCAGTGCAGAAAGGTATAGAGCGGTAATACAAAGGTTCTATTAGATGGGTCTGATTAAAGTTTGATAAGTAATGAAAGGGATTAAAGTGATTAAGTTAAGTAGCAAAATTACATGGGAAAGATTTTGCATGCTAGGAGGGGGTAAAAATAAAATTAAGTTACAAAATTTCTTAGAAGAAATTTGTTGGCACGCCTGCATGCTTAAACAAGTTCATTACGTTTATTAAAAGTGTAGCTATTTCGGGTTTACAAATTATAAAATATTTTTCCCATATGCATAGTTTGCATCTTTTTGATGATGGATTATATGGTTTAGCTTGTTTGAGAATGTTCCATTTAATTTTAAAGTCCATATTTTTTTCTTTTAGTTTCCATATTTACTTGCTTAGTTCTGTGTTAAGTCTCTTGGATTTGTTCTTGAATGAGGCTTTGTGGTTATTGTATTTTGTCTTAAATGCGTTCTCTGTGAGGCCTACGTATGTTTGGTTTGGTTTGTTATTAGTAGTTAAACCATTGCCTGATAGATTACACATTCTTTGAGGCAGTGGCCAGACATAGGGCATTCCTCGGGCTTCCTGCAGTTGCATCCTTTGCTGATTTGTTTCCTTGTTTATGGTTGCTTTGTTGTGACCATCAATGGTCTGTTTGAGGTTCCCAGTGCAACTGTAACTAATTTTGACAGCGTTCCGATTAAACAATTTATGCAGTGTGTGATGTGGTGGAAATGCTTGGTCTAAAGCCTCGAGGAAAGTTTTCCCGACATTGGTGGCAACACTCATGCTGTACGGTGGGTTATACCAAATTATGTTACGTTTGTGGGATTGGCTGTGCTTCTCGTTCATGGGTTCTTGTAGTGGTGAAAATTTGAGCTGATAATCGTATCCGCTATTATTGAGGGCCTGTTGGTAAAGTGGTGCTGCATCATTGAATGATTGCTCGTCATACAAAATTTCGGAGGCGTCTATTTATTGATTCTGGGATATTTTTAATTCCTGGTGAGTTTATTATGAAGGAGATAGCCGAGCTAGTCACCTTACTAGACAGCAGCGGCGGGAGAAAAGGAGAGACTTTGGCGGGACTGCCAAAAGTCTATTGATGCTGGAAGGCGGCATATGATGGCATGCATGAAGAGTTCATAGTCAATTATTAGTTTAAGCAACAACTGAAAGAGTACTTGAATATTTGTATGACGTGTACTGTATTTGACAAAGTGGTTTTATATTGTTCTATGTATGTTTTGACAAGCAATAAGAGTATTACTTTAAATTAAGTTTATCGATAATTTATTGTATAAACAGTAAGTTTGTATTCGAATTAATTTGATTGAACAGATTTGAATAAAATCAAATCAAAATGTAGTAAAGCAGGTGTAATGTACAATCTTTTTTGTTGTCTGTTATAATATTAATCAGGGCGATGATAATGGTGCTGGTGATTTCGTTCAAATTTTGTATTTCTAATTCATAGTTTATTATTTTCGTTCAAATTTTGTATTTCTAATTCACAGTTTATTATTTGTTAAGTGAGTAATACTGCTTTAAAAAGAAACTTAAAAATTATAATTATATGTAATTTGTATTTCAATAACAGAAACATAATTTTATACCTACTTTTAAATTAGTTTTGTTACAACTTTACGAATTGTTTTACACAGTCAAAAACAACACGGCGTGTCAAATGTAAAAAAGTTTTGTTAGCACGGTGAAGAAATCACTTGAAGCTCCAAATGAAGTTACAAAGGCTAGATTATGTATAGTTTCAATCAGTAACAACACAAATATTGCTAAAAAACTTGTGTCTGACCTTGGTTGAAGGAAAGACCTACGAGAAGTTACTGGTTTTACCGGTTCTTATCCTTCTACTACTCGTCCGAACGGCCGTCGGAATTAGCTCCAAGGCTATTATTAGATTACACATGTATATGAGTTTTCGTCCGAACACGGACATAATCAACAATTACTGGATTGTTATTCATTAATTGTTTATTCTACACCCAGTTTCGAATTAACAATGTCATTGAAAGCCGGAATTGCGTACGACGCAACCATTAAATAGACGCAAATTGGACGTATTTAGGATGCATCCAACGCGTTCAAAAGGGGCAGTTTTTGTGGGCACTACTGTATTAATATTTTTTAAACTTCCTAAATTTATTCAAAACTTTACAAACAAATTATCTATGCTTTTGTCATGGTGATCAAGTTTGGGTAAGCACTTTATATCACTATTTTTGATATTAATTGTTTATTCATTTAACAACATATAACACTCAGGCCTACATATTGACAATAGCAAATAGTATATGGGCTTATGTACTGGTATATTTTGCTGAACAATAAGCAGGTTTGAGAAACATTGATGAACATTAATTAAGACTCATGTGAGATATTTTTATACATTTAATAAATGGAACAATATTCTTATCATTAAATTCCTAAATTAATTTAAAACTTAACAAACATACATTATGTAATGTAATGTAATGTAGTGGGATTTGGTATAGCGCATTATACCGAAGTCTCAATGCGCTGGTGATGTGTGGACTAGGAACTCAATCAATGACTTTCTTCGCCCCTATGGGTCCCTTCATGTCTGTGCTACCCGGTAACCCGGTACCAGCAACTCTCGTCGTCCACCACAGGGGCTGTCTGTTCCAGTACACCGGGGTATCCCCCTACTCGTCTCGAAGGATGTACTGGGTTCTTTATAGTGCACAC
>NW_022685772.1:8912-22852 GCF_011630105.1 Anneissia japonica
TAGTCCTTATCCGAGAAGACTTGTTCTACCACCAGAACCATAGGTGAGCGTGCCGTTCGAACCAGCGCCGATATTATGGCTATAGCTTGCGGCGCCCCTGCTAACCGCTCGGCCATTCGACTCACCAACACAAATATTGCTAAAAAATATTATCTGTGCTTTTGTCATGGTGATCAACCCCACTTTGTCTGGGTTGTAATCCCATATGGTAGATTAATTAAGCTGTCTCAACTCAAGGCTCGACCACGTTCATAACCTTTAGAGGCTTCATCACAGCTATTGTCGGTCCACTGCTGGACAAATGTTTCAGGATGTCGACGCCAAATCAATCCTTTTCTCTTACTGTGTTGCACAATTTCACTCTTCCCCAATAAATGCTCATCTCTTTATCTAGTTTATGTTGTTTTTTCCCTTGTTCGTTCTGCCATCCATGGGGTCTGTTACTGTTTGTCGTTTGGGCGTACGGTAAGAATGGCCCCGGAAAAAATGGCCCCGGTGAAAATGGCCCCAAATGACAGGTAGGTAAAAATGGCCCAATAATAAAATTCTGTATTAAAACTGATTTAAAAAAAAATCATTATATACATTTTTTTTAACTGAAATAATTTAGTTTTTAAAAAGGATATACAGTATCTCAGTTTACATTATTTAGTATAGTTTTAGGCACTTAAATTTAGTTGGCGGGGAGTAAAAACCAAGTGTGCAATTAAATAAGTTGCTTAATTAAATGTTGGCCTATTCTTAATTATTCAGTTTACATTAAAAACAATATTTGAACAAATACTTCTTTGAAGTAACTCTAAGCAGAACATTTATTTGTGAGAAAAAGAAAAGTTTGTGAGAAAGTAAGCCTCTCCCTTTTCCCATACATTTGATCCACATGCTTTAACTACTGTTTATTTGCACTGCTTATAACATGTAAAGTTATTTCATTTGATACTTAACAAAAGTGAATTTTGTGGTTATCTATGAGTTGCATATTTTGGTAGTTGAAGTACTAGATGTATGTCATCCCTCTACTTTGTTAGTGGAATAACATTTTTAAAACTTATTTCTACTATCAAAAAATGTTATTCAATGGCCATTGCTTTCCGATAATCTCTCAGTACATTATTTGCATCTGTTGTGTAACTGTATTTGTTATTGATTCAATTCTTGCTTTTTACAGCTAGTATTTAAATATTTGAAGATTTAAAAAAAAAATATTTCTATTACTGAATTTTTTCATTGGGGCCATTTTTACCTACTTGTCATTTGGGGCCATTTTTACGGGGCAATTTTTTTCCGGGGCCATTTTTTCCTGGGCCATTTTTCCGGGGCCATTTTTACCTACATTTGTTGTTTGTACTCCTGCTGCCTACAAGTTCAATGAAAACCACTAAGCCAAACCACAATTTTATTATTATTGTAATTAATATTAATAATAATATTAATTTTAATATTATTTTATTTATTTGTATTCATTCCCCTCCTCCACTATAGCTTGGCTAGGCCTTTCTACTACTGTCGCCAGTGTGTGGCTACTTTATATGGGTCGATAAAACCTGAGTACGATATCTTGATAATAGTTAGCCTAATCCTAACCCTCTTCAGTGTAAGGCACATATTTTTAAATGCAGAATACCCTGGCTCTACTACTTGGTTAGTAGTAGTAGTAGGCCTGGGCCCTAGGTTGTGTCATCAGTTTCTATGGTTATTTTTTATGAAATTGTCAATGCATAGGTCTATGTACGTAGGTAGATGATAGAGACTAATATACTTTTTTTGCGATAATTTAATTACAATTCCCCTGACGAACACTGATGAACTGCCGTAAAGATAGCCAAAATACAGGCTTTCGACCTACTCGAGTTCTCATTATATTCATACCCTCTTTGCAGCCGCTGGTTCCTATGACGATTATTTTCTTGGTAATCATCCTCTTAACAGCCGCTATTTGGTTACTGAGACATCTTTTTGGAAACTGCTGCGCATGGTCGACATGGCTTGATAACGTCACTTATTTCCAAGCGCATGCTCACTGTGTTTCATAGACGTTATTTGGTAACTGCGCATGCGCATTGCTTAGTTCGGAATTCCCATTTCTTCGTAGTTAAAGCTTGCGCTACCAACAGTTTCTTAATAACTACTTCCTCTTGATTGTTACAGCCTGGCCAAATTACACCCCTGGCCAAGTTCCTTATACACATCTAGATGTGTATAAGAGACAGCCGGATGTATTCTCATTAAGTAACTATCCTTGCTCCCCACGTCATTAGTTGCACGACAGATGTAATCCCCAGTATCATTCCTTGTTGCTTTGCTGATGGTATGATTTAATATAGTGCCAGTCTTATTATGTATCAGCTGTTGACCCTTAAAAAGAGTTAGTATTGGATCAGGATAAGCAGCACCACTGTAGCACAAAATATCCAACAAATCACCCTCTACAACGTTTTTCGGTGAGACGATTACTGGCATGTCCAAATCTAAAATGAAAGTATGGTTGTAACTTTACAAAGCTAATGTTCAGATGAAACCAAAAAGTAAATAACCACAAAAACCACGTACTGTATTAGTAGTACTGTTTAAACAAATTAAGGTGGTCAATGGAATACTAATGAAAAAGTTTGAAACATAGTTGGTTACAAAAAAAAAAACAATAATGTTTTGATGATAACAGTAATGTAAAGTACTGTACACACATTTTAAACAGAATGAAAAAGAAAGAATACGTAAAAGAAAAGAAGAGAAAACAGAGAAAAGAAAGAAAAGAAATAGAAATAGAAAAGGAAAATATAAGAAATGAAAAGAATAGTATCAAAATAAAATACTGTATAAGAATGGAAAATAAAAGTAGTGGTGGACTACAGTATTGTAAAATTTCTGATCGACTATTCATTTATTTAGTTTTTAGGGTGGCTTACACAATTAAAATTTGGGTGATTATAGTATGGTTGATAGAATATGGGCGATTATATATTTTACCATTTTTTTGTGAATTAAAATTACAAGTTTTTTTGGAAGTGTTGGTCTGTAACACAGATTATTCCAAAGCGTTTGACTGTCTTTCTCATAAACAATTGGTTTTTAAAATAAAAAAATTTGGCAGTACTGGTCCCCTACTTAATTTACTTTCAGACTATTTGTTTAATCGCAGTCAACGTGTTGTTACTGATGGTTCTTGTTTCAGATTGGGAATGTGTTTCCTCCGGGGTGCCCCAAGGATCCATTATTGGACCCCTTCTATTTATATTATTTGTTAATGATCTTCCCTTTTTTCTTGAACACTCCCAATGCCTTATGTACGCAGATGACTTGAAACTGTACCGGACTATAGGCATAGGGGCGGACGCTGTGGATCTTCAGAATGATTTCGAATCGGTTATTAAATGGAGCAAGTTTTGGGGCTTGTCTCTGAACGTCTCCAAATGCAAGTCAATGACTGTTTCTCTTAAAAAGAAACCCATCTCTTTTCCCTACAATGTACATGGAGTTAACCTTGGAGAAAGTTGGTCATTACAAGGACTTAGGGGTAATTGTTGACTCTAAGTTAAATTTCTGTAAGCACATTGACCACATTGGCTTCATCTGGAGAAATTGCAGGGAAATAAATAGCCCACGCGCCATGGTTAATTTATATAAAACGTTAGTTATGCCTATTTTTGAATACTGTAGTGTGATTTTTTGTTCTGCATCTACAGTACATCCCAGTTGGCTCGAATCGATAAAATGCACTCAAAATTCTGTTGGTTTTTTATGAAACGTTTTAACTATCCTTGCCCTCTTGTTACTCCTAATTGTAGATTTTTATTGCATGACATGATGCTTTTTTACAAATGTTTAAATTCCACTCTCAATTGTAATTTTATTAATTACTTTAGTCTCAGAGCATGTACTAAACGTCTGCGTAATCATCCAATTTTTGCTGTACCTTTTAATCGAGTTAACAAACGATAATTGGATTCTAGGGGGACATGTACCAAAAATGCTAATATCTCTTTAGATAGAGGAAATTAAAAAGTCCCTAACATTTTTATCTGAATTAGGAATTTGAATACATATATTTTGAGCTCTGTTTAAAAAAAATGCCTGGATCTCCCTGGGTGAGGAGTACAGAACCTTCACCAGTGAGGACATGACAGTAGGAACATAATAACCATTAAAATTCAGGACAATAAACTGCTTTTTAGATGTGTAGATTTGTTATTTATAGCCCACAACAATGAAAAGATAGTGAAAAAAGGCGAAGAAAAAGAAATGAAAAGAATGAGAAGATGTAATGATTTACTTACATAAAACAGTGAGATTAACTGTTTTTTTTATGAAAAGCTGATCACGTAAAATCTGCAATTCACATTCATAACATCCAGAATCTTCACGCATTGTCGAATTAATCCTGAGCTTCCCAGTAAGTAAGTCTATCCTTGCTTTGAACCTATCTTCAACATTACTACTTCCATTATGGTATGTACCTATGTAAGTTAACTCGCCATTGGTTTCAAATTTTGAAAATCTCAAAATAGGTGGTTCGGTTGAGTTTATATATCTATAGTTGAAGTATAATTCAGCTACACCAGCCTCATGAACTATAATAGGTTGTTCAACCCCTTCCACAGCTAATAAACAACATAAACATAGTACTGACATAAAATGAAACAAAATTAGTCACTTTTTTTAAAATCAAAAAAATAATACTGTCATAGCAATTTAATAGCAAGATACTGTACATAAAACTGTTCCAGGTTTTAATGTTATTCATCACTGCAAGCAAGATTTTGACAGCCACTGTATAATATGTCCACTGAGGTCACTGATGGCAAAGTGTCTATAACATGTCGATAGTTAGCAACACAAGTAACAAGTAACTCATGTCATGAGTCCATAGGCGGCGGCACGGTTTGAGCATTGCATAAAGTGGAGAAGCAACCAGACCTGGAAGACTTCAAGGTCCACCAGTCAATTAGAATTTCTACTTTATGGAATATTAATTTGAGTGACTTTCTATATTGTAATCTCCCATAATACTGTACAGTACCTGTACCTTTTGACATCTGGTTTTGTCATTTACTGAAAAGTTATTGGTGGGGTCTACTGGATGGTTGGCCTACACAATAAAAAGGACTACAGTGTAGCAGGCCCACTCTGTGCCGTCGCCTGTGCTTGAGTTACTGTAATTTTAATCTATATGAAATATTTTGGTATTAATAAACTGTAGGAAGCCACTGGCAGAGTTCGAAAGAAGTGACATCATGTTGTATGTTCAATGTACTTTGTACAGTATGCTAATTGTCATAAATTGGTTATTGTTACTTCTTTTTTAATTCAATTGTAGTTTTCATCCATACCTTTTATCATTTTTAGTACCTTTGCTTATTTCAAATTTATTGTGTTTTTATAATTTTGAAATTGTAATTTTTGAATATTGTAACCTTTTGTAAATTTTATTCTCATTCAAATTTTTACTCATGTACTGTATTTTATATGTGTGTATATACACATATATTTTTATATTCTTTTTGCTTTGGCGTTTTAATATACTGTACAAATCAATGCAATTCTCTTTCTTAAGGAAGCTGCAAATGTGATTCTTAATAAACTTGAACTTGTTGACAATGCCTTGGATTTTTTTTTCCATCTCACACCATTACACTTTACTTTTTCTTTTCTATTTATGTAAGCACATAGAACTCTGTCATTATGCGCTATATAATCAAAATGTAACATGAATATTGTTATTATTATTATTCAAAGTATAGTCAAATTAAAATGGATAAACTTAGTCTGGGTACAGGAATATTAAAAAAACTGTGACAGCCCAATACTTTACTATGTAACCCTGAGGAGAATTACACCATAAACACAATCCTCTACTCTTTTTTAAAATTTTTTAACTCTTTACTTGGCTACTCTTGTAAAACCTATAAACAAATAGATATCTCAATTCATTCGTACCACTATCCACTAGAATTCTTATCAATATATCTGTATAAAATAAGTTTTAGGGCCTAATTATATTGTTGTTGTTTGTATTAATCCTGCACTTTGTTTTGCGATGTAATGTACTGTACCAACTGATTTTCCGAAAGGACACAAATAAAGAACCTTGAATCTTGAATATCACACAAAAGGACAAAAAAATCTAATGTTGCTCTATTCAGAAGGAACATTGGTGTAACTTTACCCTTGACAAATTACGACCTATTAAACATTAATTTTTGCTAAGATTGCAGGATTTATTACCAAGTTATTGCTTGATGATATTAGGTCAAACCTTGATGTGAACCAATTTGGTAGTTTAAAGGGTTATTCAACTGTGACAGAAGAATTTTCAGGAGGGCGTGCGCCACGGCCACCTGGAATGCCACTGCATACAATTGCTTGCAGCATCAAAGCTATTCTCACTTGGATCTAATATCAGCATGGGTTTCATTAATCATTAATTTCATCTCAAGCAGGTCTCAGAAAGTTTGTTACTGCTCCATACTTTCTGACAATGTTCACCTATGTATTAATGTGTGCTGTTTCACACCGACAAAATTGGGCCTACAGTATCATTATCATTCCTGGATTTAAATAATGACTGTATTACAATAAACGGATTCGGCGATGTTTGTTTAGAGGTGGTATTGTGATATAACTTGGGTATATACTGTACATGAAAAACATTGTAGTGCGATAGTATAGGAAAAGATAATGTTACTGTATTGTTGCGAAAACAAACACCCACTGTTAACGTGATAAATTTATAGCTAGGAAAGGCAATACTTATTTACTTATCCTAGCATTCTCCCAGGACTGTATGCTTGGAAATTTAAGTGATCCTACATAAAACTTAACTGGCCCTAACATCACAGCGTAGTTCGCAGGTAGAAGACCATCATGCAAACTGTACTTCACCATATCTTGGAAGTCCAGGGGGCCTATTCTTAACATTTGTTGAAAAGTTTGCAGCCAGTATCCTTTACAGCATTAGCAAACCATTAAGGCAAAATTCTCAATTTTAATTTCCAATCAATTTGGTATATAATTTACTGGGAATTATGATGATCTTTTCAGCAATAAAAAGAGATGGCTGCAATAGCAATCTCCATGTAAAACACCGCTGTGCCAATCGATTATTTATATCCACACCCAAGTCAGGTCACGTGATGCCCATTGCCGAATCCCTCCATTTGTTTTTGTGTAAAAAGTTTGAAAATATGTTGATGACATGAGTCTGAGTGAAATTTACTCTGGAAAAGTCAAGGAGCCTCAGGCTCCCAAACAAATACAGGTATACAGATTCTGTTCTTTTGAGCGAGAGACTCATTTGCTCCTCTCAAGCTAAAAGAATTTTTGAGTACAGCAAGAAACTTATGACTTTCAATGGGGGCTATACCACCACAATCAGAATCCAAGGGTAGTGAAGAACTGATGACAACAAACAAAAATAGGGAATAAAGCCCAGTAAAGGATTAAGGACGAGGCAAAGGCTATTTCATCTAATATTACTGTAACTCATTGGTAATGAAGTCAACATTAAATAAATGAACTATACATACCAATAAATACCATTACCATCAGCATAGGCATCATATTAAAATCTCTCTGCATCATCTAAACATAGACAAAAATGAAGAGAGCTTATTTAAATTCAAATTTACAAAATAAAATTAGAAAAACATCATAACTTACTGCATTTCACAACCAGCATTAAGAATGTGATCACCTAATGTGATGTTCAGTTTCATATCTTGTGGAAAAGCAAATAAAAAAGTTTCACTTCTGAAGCCTTTCTGTTCATTTTTGGCTGGGAAACCCATATTTAAAAAAATAGTTAACCCAACCCAGTTAGAGATAACAACTGGCTCTAACTATATACTGTACTGTTCAATGAGTAAACTTGCTATTGAGGCAAGTGTCTTCTAAATTTAATATAGTATCTTCATCGGAAATTCTAGTATCTTACTTGCTTTATAAGTTGCGATATTGTAATGTAAATTCATTAAATTAATAAATTCATTGGAAAAGTACGTATTTTAGTATCTCTGCTTTATAATTCTTTCTAGTAATAGACTGCAGTATTTTAATGTAAAGTATTAACATTATTAATAATAACTTCTTTGGAAACTAGTATCTTACTTGCTTTATAATTCTTTATTGATAGAACACGGCATTGTATGTATAAAGTATCTATAGGCATAGGCCTAGGCATCCATGGTGCTAGTTTTCTAATTCTAGTACCTCGACCACCAAGCTAATTTTGTGCTAGGCCTAGGGCCTAGCCTAGTTTTTTAGATCTATCCAATGAATAATCACTTCTTTTTTTATACTGTACACTAGGCCTAGGCCTACACGCATGTCCTTTTCTTTTATTACTGGGAATAATTCAGTGGCAGATCCGGGGGGTGGGGGGTTCAAGGTGTTTGGACGAACCCCCTCTCTGTAAAGAAACAACAAAATACTACTACTGGTCCTGGCTGCATCATTTTTTTTCCCATACATAGTTCAGACAGAAATTATAGAGGGCACTATTTAAGGTCATTTACTGTAGGTGAACTGATAACATGAATAATGCATGCTGCACAGTGTGATCACTGCTTGGGTATTTTGAATTGGTCTTGGGTTCTTGGGTATTCTGTTCAAATTCTTAGGTATTTTAATTTTACTAAGAAAATTAAATATTTTTGTCATAGAGGAAGAATTAAGAAGTAACAAGTATATTTCAGTCCATTCAAGTAAGCAAAACTCAACGAAGTGCACATAACATTGTTAATTGACTGTTAATTGCTATAAACATGGGTTCAGAATTGGGTGTCCCAAAAGCTCAGACCACGAAAGGTAAGACCTAAGACCACAAGATATCAGACCCACTCGAAATATCAGACCGGGCCCCGCAAATTAAGACCCTCAACTAAGTATGCCAGGATTTCTAGACTATAATACCTTTTCGAAAGCTAATGTCAATATACAGAACTGACTAATCATAAAATAAACACCATTAAGTATCATTGATACCAGCTAGGCCCCTATTTGCGACGTTTACTGGAGAAAACAAATACAGTACAACCGGCTATTCGCACTCCTCGGAACCGTACGGTAAGGTTTTGGTACGTTTTCGATAGCGGTTTCTAATGCAATGTTTAATGTTTATCGTGAGATAAAGCAAATATATTATTGTATTCATAAGGCCAAAAAAAAAACCACTCATTGCATATTATTATATCATCATCATCATTATTATTATTAAAGAGTTCATTGCAGTATCAAATGGTGTTATCTTTCTTTTTACAGAAACAACACAAATGTTACAAGTTGATTTGTTTGGATACACATTTCTTTTTATCGTTTCCATTCGATATATATTTGGATCATGTTTATAAATGCTTCAATAAAATTTTGAAATAAGTAGGCTTATAGTTAATTTAGAGGATTAGTTTGTCATAAGAGTTTTTTGTTTGTTTGTTGCGTCTCCATACATTATCAAATGTTCTATTTATAACAATACATATATAAAATAAATTGAAATATACTGAATGATGTGATAATGAAAATAAAGCAAATATATTATTGTATTCATAAGGCCAAAAAAAAACCACTCATTGCATAGAAATTAAATAAAGAAATTAGTAACTACAGTATAATTTGAGGAAAGAAGTGTTTTCAACAATTATGTTAAGGTGAAGCAGACATTGTATCTTCTTGTTTGTTTTATTTCCATTGTCGATACACATTTTGATTAGGCATGTTTATAAAATACACAAATAAATGGAAATAGTACAATAGTTGAAATAAAATTTATAGACCTACAATGTTAATGGCTGTTTCAGACTTCCTTTGATATTAAGTAAGCGGGAAATTTCACTCACAATCCCTACTGTTGCATGGAAACTAACTATAAAAATCGGAAAGAAACGCCCACAAACAGGTTCCCACGGTACTCTTTAGGGTGAAGTAGACATTCTTTGTACGCCGCCTTCAGGAATGTGTGGGCGCACTACTGCCAAGAGTGAGGTACAAGGTCAGTGATAAAATCAGACTGGCTATTTTTAGGTGCAAACACATGCCCTGGCAGTGAATGTGTACGCGTGTGTTTACCTCTTGTCTATGGTTCCGATTAAAAAACAAAATTTATTCAACTTTGTTTAAGCTTTAATATTTCATTTACCGTATATGGACAGGGCACCTGCCGGCAGGAGTGGATCCAGAGACGTCCGACAGAGGAACCGAAAATGGGGCCGATCGAAATAACACCGCCCTAAGGGAAGGTCCGCGAGAAATATTTGTTTTCAGATGCTCGAATGTAACCTCTGAGGCGTTTTGGGCGATCAATTTTTTCCCCGTTTTTAACTTCCTAAAAGGGTGATGGGGCTGAGGACGCCCCCAGCGCTGCGTAGCTCGATCTCCCGCGCCCCCCCCACCCTTTTGACATACGTGAAAACAAACATATGAAATTCAGATATATTTCATTTAACAATTAAAATACCGCAACAAAACACAAAAGCCTTTATTAAGGATCATTTATAAATTTATAATATAATTGTACTGTCTTATACTTGACTTTTCACTACTGGGAACTGCAAGAAAAAAGAACATTGTTTTTGGATAACCACATACTGTAAAATTATCTCAAACTAATTAAAATTTCTGAAACAATAATACTGTAATTGCAAAACTTAAATAATAATAATACTGAAAAATACAAAAAAGAAAAAGTAATATGTATAGTCAAGGATCGTAAAAAAAAGACAAAATATATTATACTAAAACACACAAAAAAAAAAAGCTCTTTAAAATACAGAACCCAAATAAACCAGAGTGCGTACTTGGCGCTCCATACTGCTCTGTTAATTGCAATCGAAATGCTTACAGTACTTACAAACAATAGGGTGCGATCACTTCTGACCGAATCGACCCAGGCCGAATCGACCCGGAACCCTATATGTATACTAGTATAGGCCTAAGAATGAGATAACAACCACCTGACCTTTTTTAAGAGAGGGAAAACCTCGAATTTTGAAGAAATGAAAGGTCATTAAAAGACACCTCAGAAGTCGGGAAAGCTCATTTCCGCCCATCTACGAATCAAAATTTTCCTGCCCGGGGGAAGGCCACACGACCCTCCTTTCATTTTCGGATTTCAATCAATATTCCCCCCCCCCCCCCCCTCTTTCAAATCCTGGATCCGCCCCTGTATTTTACATAAAAAATTAATAATTAAAATTACAAATGTCAACACATGTAATCGTTATAATTAACTAATAATAGTGGCAGTGCAATACGACGTTCACCTAATAGCGAACAGGCTGCCCGCTTAGGCCTAACAATGTTAGCTAAATTAAAAACCTCCCGGTGTTTGGCAAGCCCTCGCCGCCTAGCACAGCCCAAAGCTTATCAGATGTAGCCTTGTTTGTAGGCCTAGGCCTACGCCGACGTAAATTTTATTGGCCATTCGCACTAAAATTGTAGGTTTCGAAAAATAATCAACTAATCATAAAGAAGAAATAGGGCCTATATATTTACCATGTGGAACTTCCTTTTCGACAACATTTCAATAATGTAGAAAAAAGCCAAGCTAGGCCTACGTACCGTAAAAATAAAACAGGGATTTCGACTTTCAGAGGAAACGGAAAATCATTGTGTGTGTGAAAATCTTGGTAGTGGCTATCGGCACTGCCGCAGTGCCGATTTGGCACTGCCGCAGGATAGAGATCCTGCTGCAGACCGGCAGCGAGACGTAAGTCAGCCACGCTTTGCAAAGCAGCCAGGCTTTGCAAAACAGTGACGTAGCTTGGCTCTTCCATTTTTAGAATAGGGAAACTTTTTTTGAAGGTAGTATCGCGTCATTTTACGACAAACCATAAAAATCTGCGTCAATGTAGGTAAATTTGCGTCAACATACGTAAATTCCCGCGAACCTAACGTCAATACTAAAAAAAAATCTGACTGTTTACGTACATTTGAACTAGGTAAGTGACTTAACAAATGCTTTAATTGGAAATGGAAACATAACACTTAACAATGGCTGATCTTTTTTTACGCAAGGCTTAGGCTAGAACTTGGCCTCTAGGCTAGGCCTAGACTCCTAACTAGCTAGGCCTAGGCCCTAATAACTAGCTAGGCCTAGCGGCTAGCCTAGTAGAGGTAGACTCGGGCCTAGGAGCTAGGCCTAGGCTAGCCATAGGCTAATAGGCCTAGCCTAGGGTACTACTACTAGGCTAAACCAAGGCCTAGTAGTATAAGATATATGTAAGATATATTTATTTATTCGTCCAATTTGTAACACTCTGAAAATTGCTTTCCTTTTTGGCCTAGAAAACAGTAAAGACACAAAAATACAGAGCACAGACAAACACACACAAAAAAAATAATACCTAATAAAACTACACACAAAAAAGAAGTTCAAAATAAACACAATTACTGGTAAATTACCTGCTTAATAAAATTAGAAATAATATATAATAATATAATAATATCTAAATAAATATAATAATACCTAAATATTTGTATTCGTCAACTTGTTTAATAGTTTCATTTTTAAATTTTAGTAATTCAAAACATTCTGCCCTTTGCGAAAATCAATTACCATCTCTTAGTCTTTTTCATGTTAATAATTAGATAGTGCTCATCGCACCACCGGACAAAATTATCTAATTCATTTTTTTTCATTCAATCATTGGTACCGTATACAGGCAGAAAAGTATGGGGGACAACACACACCCTTGTGGTGCTCCTGTACTATTAGAGTAGACTTGATATATATTATTATTTTTAAAATATACATTATCCTTAATACTTTAGAAATAAATAGAAAGGCTTGGATGTAGCAGGTGAAAATGGCAATGAACCAAAATGGCAATGACAAGTACCAGAACAGCATATGACCATTGCAAAGGAGAGAAATCAATGCCAAGGCTAGCAAGCGCCACAGGACGTGGGCCCCAGTTTAAAAATTTCTGAATTGTTTTGAAATTGTCTCGATAGGCAAATTGAATATTGCCATGAGGCCTTTTTCCCACTTTTAATGTTTATTATTAATATTATTTCGCATTTTTTTACTTTTATGACATAAATTGTTTAGCCTAATTTTATTTGTATTTTGAAAATTTTATTTGTTTAAATGTTTTAGGTCTACTGCTTTTATATTTTTTCCCCCCAATCTTTTTAATATTCAATTATTATTATTATTATTACTATTATTGCTGCGAAGCAGCCAATTCATATTCTTGACAGCAATTTGACCTCTGAAAGGTCATTGTTTGTCAAAAAACAAGGGCCTAAGACAACTGAAAAGCGGAGTTTCCTTCTTTCGTACTGCCGGGTAAAATCAATTACTTTAGGCGACGTTTGTAGACTAACCTACACGTACCAACGTCCGCATGTCGCAACGCTCGAATATTACTATTCAGCGTTTTTACTATATTTCTAGGTTTCCTATTTCTACGTTCGGCCCATGTCTCAGCCACAATATTTTGAGACCAATATTATTTACGAACCCAGTTAAACTTTGGCAACACTCTTTGGCTGTCAACTCCCCTTAGAAACTTGCCCCATAAAAAATGTGCACATCCTAGACCATGCAGTCTTGAAAATGAAAATTGTAACCTTTGGTAATCAACTACATTTTCCACATACATAGAAATTTTTGAAACTTTATTAAAAAAAACCTAAACCATAATTCACTACTATAGACACTTTTTGACAAAAATGAAAAATTACCACTTTGCTACCCAATGAGAAGTGTTCTAATATAGACAATGGGTCGTGCCTCATATTATTTGTTATATTTTTATTATTCATTATTTTCACTTGACTCGTATAAATAATTTTGTTCGAAGAACATTTATATGCAGTTGTACTTCGCAGCACTTCACTTGCAATTTGCAATTTCTAGTTATTATTATTATTAATGATTTATTGTTATTGATATTCTTGCTGCTGCTGCTACTGTATTTAGACTCGTTTTTACCATATTTAAT
>NW_022685774.1:0-1498 GCF_011630105.1 Anneissia japonica
ATGCTTTGCATTCTGCACTATTGGAACAGGGTTTCTATTTATCTGAACAGTAGAATTCAAGTCACTATTGTGGGCAAGTCTTTGTCTTGAGCCCCAGTATCATGAATTCGGATTTACATAATTGAGACTTAACTTATTTGATTTCAGCCATGTATAATATACATTCAAGATCTTTGTTTATCGTTTCTATAATTTCATTTTTATTTTCAGATGCATAATACACGATCGTATCATCGGTATACATGCTAACTTTACATTAGTTATCGCACTGAGAAGATCGTTTATATAAGCGAGAAAAGTGAGGGGGCCGATTATCGACCTTTGAGGGACGGCGCATTTAATAGTTTGGGAATTGGATTTAGTAGTACCTATTTCGGTGAATTGAATTCTTTCAGATAAATAGATTCGAAACCATTTTTGTGCATAATTACTAACGCCGTACATTTTTAATTTATTCAAAAGGATCTCGTGATTGACCGTATCAAAGGCCATTTTGAAATCTAACAGACAAAGACCGACCATCTTCCCGTCATCCATACTATACCAGTTCTCTGTGACATTGATGAGAGCTGTGGATTTTGAGTAAGATGGTCTGAAGCCTGATTGAGTGTTACAAAGTAAATTATTTTCGTTTAAGCAAGAAATAAGTTGATCATGAACGGCTTTTTCAATTATTTTTGAAATTATGGGGAGGATAGATATTGGTCTGTAGTTCTCTGGGTTTGAGGGGTCTCCATTTTTAACCACTGGTGTAATCTTAGCAATTTCCCAGTTTTCTGGAAATGAACATGTTGTGAATGAATGATTGATTAAGTATGTGATTATCGGCGCAATTATTGCTGATGCAATTTTCAGTATTTTAGCAGGAATTTCGTTGTAGCCAGTAGCTTTGTTTATTGGTAGACTATCGTATTTAAGTATTCAATAACGAAGTCGCTAGAGATGTGCTGAAAATCAAACATTTTGTTAGTATAATTATCATTTTATGTATAGTCAAATTTACGACTATTGGTTTCTTCGATTTTTTCCTCGAGGGCTGGTCCAATATCAGAAAAGTATTTATTTATGGCATTCGCTATACATTGATCGGTAATATAAGTATTATCCCCCTTCTTTGATTTTCTGAATACACTGTTTGCGTTTACTATTAGGAATAACATTTCTAATTGTCCTCCAGATTCTTTTCATATCAGTTCTACTTTCATTAATATATTTATTACATTTATTTCTGCATTTTTTTGTATTCGTTCCATATATTATCATCTTTCGTTTTGTGAAATTTTGCTTTGAGTTCGTCACGCTTACGCATCATTATGATATTTTCGTCAGCCAGGGTGCAGTTGTTTTACGCACCCTGCGCTTTTTGTAGCGTGCTTGTTAATAATATTTACAAAAATATTTTTGAATAAATTAGCACTTAATTTATATTGCCATAATAATAATAATAAAGTTCTTAACCGTTCTGAATCAACAGAACAAGTGGCTGTCATTGACTACC
>NW_022685775.1:0-549 GCF_011630105.1 Anneissia japonica
CGACTGGTTTCACATTTTGCAGAATGTAAAAAGGTAATAAAGCAACGGAGCCTATTTTTATTTTGTTGGGTACGTGTGTGTGTAAGAAATCACACCTTGGGATGACTATGCTTTGACCAGCGTAAAAAGAATCTTTAGTTTATTTATACAATTAAACGAAAGTATTCACGATTTCGACTTCTTTTAATAGCACTGTAGGCCTAACCATTTATTCAAATTATGTATCTCCTTTTGTGCATTACTGTATTAGGAAAGTTTATAGGCCTATAATGCGATGGAGTTTAACTAGATCTCAATACGTATCCTACAGTATGTTCTCAAGATAAGGCAAATGTATTCTTTCTAGTATATAGTGGTCACAGTATGGCATAATGTATTTTTCACAGTAAAACATTCATTAGTATAGAATTAACAACATTTTTAAAGCCAACTTCTCAACATAAAAATCAGTCCTTAAATTTATATATAGGCATATATATGTATGTATATATGTATATATATATTTATATATATACTTATACTTGTATATGTATATAAATATACATATAT
>NW_022685776.1:0-1120 GCF_011630105.1 Anneissia japonica
ATACCACTTCTATTATTTTGCAATGATAACCTTAACTTTCTGCTAATAATAATTTTAAAGCCTAAAGCCACTTTAAGAAATCAAAGTTGGAATGAATTCCAAATTAATTTCTCCGGATCTGTAACTGCAATATAGCAAATTATATTTTCATTTTCGAGGTTTTTGTCGATTGTTAGGATGCGATATTAAGGTTAGGCTGCAGTTAGATGGGAGTGGAGTATTCCTCCAGTGATCGCTCTACCACTGTTTCTATGGTCTAGACCTTCCGGACATGAGCTATGGTACCGTTGGATGGTATCTGGAAGTTTCTGATGAAATCATAACTAACAATGGTGCTTCTTTAAGAACCTCTTAGTCAAGGATGGGAGACCTTCGCTTATAAGGTCTACATCTCGCAACCACTAGCCGAGTATTGTATTTTGTAATTTCATATTTAATTTTTACCAGAAAAAACAGTAAAATTTAAATTAAATAGGCCTAAATAAACTCCATAAATTTCGTAAATTTGCCCCGAATTCTATTCGCGTTTTTAATCTTTTCTTAATCTTAAAATATCGACGGGCCATTCAATATCCTCTAGTATTAGAAAACGTTCAGTTGTGGTTATGACATGCATTTAAAAAGATGATTCTAATTAAAAATGTGTGTTTTTTGGCAGTCAAACTGTCGACATGAATGCATTAACTGCCATCCATACATGGGTGAAGTAAACGTGTAGCCGAATGACTTGCAAGACACGACCTCTATTGGGCAGTCCCCTGTTGGCAGTTTAGTTTGTTGAGTTCATTACAATCTAACGATACTTTATTTTTAGAATTCAGAGTTAGAATCAGTTTCTTAATTTCCCCTTGCGATTCTAGCAACGGGGTACTCTTGTTTCTGATGACAGATTAGTTTTGCCTGTGCTGGAAGAAAGTCGGAGGTCATGACTGTGCAGTTAAGGTCCAAATTACAGCTGGAGCAACCTGGAGCAACCGTAACCTAAACATGAAACCCTAATTGCTATACACCTGCAAACCAAGGCCTCATGCCACTCACCTCTATATTGACACAGCCAGCTATGAGGCGCCATCTGTTAACTTATTATTTAGCAAAAAATAACATGGCTTTTTACGTTATA
>NW_022685777.1:0-7656 GCF_011630105.1 Anneissia japonica
TTGAATTAAAATACTATAGGCACTGCATTCGTTTTTAGCTTCCTTAAATATTTTTCCTTGTATTCAAAAGACGATAAATAATCTAGGTCTCTCGGCGTCTGGCAGTCGACATCGTAAAATACTCGATCACGACATCGTGAATGAATGAAGTGCTGTGTTGAGTGGGCTCCCAAGCCGCCTACGATTTCTTCACCAATTTTTACTTCGGAAAACTTAGGAAACTTAAATGTTGTGGTCTTTTGATTATGCTTACATCCAAAGGCAATGTAATATGGCAGGTCTGTAGGAGTTTCAACAATACTCTTTGTTTTGGTAAACGTCTTTTCTCACAGAGAGACGAACAACGAACTTCAGCCGTGTTTTGTGTATGCCGCGTCCAGTGTCAATGTGCTTGAATTTGTTTACGTTTTGGTTCGGCACAAGTGACGTCACACCTAATTAGCATATTGTTTACTATGAATATCTGAACCGACAGAGCGATGCTATAATATAGTCCCTTTTAATTGCCCTAAAATTGCATAAAAAGCGCGATTTTTTTAAAATAAAGAGATTCAACGTATTACTAACAATTTAATTTATCTATATATATTGTTCTGGCTATATTTCACAAGTCCTTTAAGGGTTTTAAAATATTCAAAAAAACTGTACTCTTCAAAATGGATCGTGATCGCGGTTGTTCACGGCATTGGACTGCAGCGAAAAATTATTCCCCCATCACTAATGGAACAGGCCCACGTCACTCTTGGCTTACTAGTTTTGATTTACATTTTGTGTGTCTGTGCCATAAGCAGCAAAAGTCCATGTTCTAGTGTTGTTGTAAAATGCATTTCAAACCAGGCTGGTTTTTGATTTACGTTTTGGAATAGAATTTGGAGAGGGCGTTTGATCAAGTTAGGCCTACGTTTTGAATTTGAATTACATTTTAAAGAAATTAGAACATTTTGGAAAATTTGAACTACGTTTTCAAAAATTAGAACTTCATTTTGGGAAACTAGATCTACATTTTGAGAAATTTACGCCTATGTTTTGATAAATCAGACATTGAATTTTGCAATTACATTTTGATTTTAACATGGACTTTTGCTGCGTATGGCACCCCATAGATAACAAGATACCAATAAGGGAACATACAAGAAAGTCAGAATAGCCTACTGTATATTATTGTCTACAACATATCATTACATGGTGTCAGAAGTCAATCAAATTGAACGGATTAAAACCACCAACTTCTCTTAAAATCATTTTGGAGAAAATGGCTGAAGAATGGAGAAAGTGGAAACAGAAGTTTGAGTTACACATTATACCAGCGGATTGGATCGAAAACCAAACAAGGTACAAAGTAGCACATTACTACATGTAATAGGTGAGGAAGCTTCAGACATTTTCAACACTTTTTCATTTGCTGACAATGAAAGCAATTAAAATATTAGAGATATTTTGGAGAAATTTAGAGTTTATTTTGAACCACAGAAGAACATTACTTTTGAACGACAAATTTAATACAAGATTTCAGAAAGAAGGTGAAACTGTAGATCAGTTTATCACTGATTTGAGATGCAAAGCTAGGTCATGTGAATTTGAAACGCTCAATGACAGTCTCATAAAGGACAGGATTGTGGTCGGAATTAGAAGTGATAAGGTTAGAGATAGACTGCTTAGAGAAAGTGAAATCACATTACAAAAGGCTATTGAAATATGTATCAAGTGAAATAAGTACAGTAACACATACCAAAGCAAATTTTAAGCATAAAGTAGGCTTATACAGTAAGAGTGGTATCATTAGGAATTGTAGACAATGTGGTTTATGATCATGTAAGTAAAAACTGTCCAGCTTATGGAAAAGCTTGTGGTAAATTAAACCATTTTGCAAACAAGTGCTTGACTAGGAATAATTGTCATCCGCAAAAGAAACCTAAGAAAAAAGTGCATGAAGTAAATGAAGTAAGTGATAGTGATGAAAAGTCAAGTAATGAATTCTTCATGGATGCTATAGAAAATGAGCGTAATAAAAAAGAGTGGACAGTAAAGTTAAATGTTCATAATAAGAGTAAACAGAACATAGTTGAGTTAAAACTAGATACTGGTGCTCAATGTAATGTAATTCCAGAAAGAATAATACATGAGTTAAGTGCTAAAGCCAGTAAGACAAATGCTAGATTTATTACCTATTCAGGAGAAAGAATCAAACCAATAGGTAAAGTAACCCTTGTTTGTGAGCACAAAGATAAATATTTTGATGTTGAATTTCAGATAATGAATCAAAATGTACAGCCAGTGTTAGGACTTGAAGCTTGTCAGAGACTAGTCTTATTTAAACGTATAGAAACATTGCAGTCCAACACGTATCATGATATGATAAATAAATATGATGTGTTTGAAGGTTTAGGGTGTATTAAAGGTGAACAACGTTTACATGTCAAACCTGAAGTTAGACCAGTTGTACATGCACCTAGAAGTGTTCCTGTACCACTACGAAATAAAGTTAAAGCAGAGTTAAAAAGAATGGAAAAACTTGTAGTAATAGTTAAACAAAATCAGCCAACACAATGGGTTAGTAGTATGGTTGTAGTTGTGATGATACGACTATGGCGCTTCATACAAGTGTTGCTACGCTCGCCTTGTAATCAGCGTGGCCAGTGCTTGGGTATTTACCCAAGATCTTGGGTATTTTGACTTGGTCTTGGGTTTTTGTGTATTCCGTTCAAATACTTGGGTATTTTTTATTTATACTAAGAAATTAAATATTTTTTTCATAGAGGAAGAATTAAGAAGTAACAAAGTATATTTCAGTCCATTCAAGTAAGCAAAACTGGACAAAGTGCACATAACATTGTTAATTGACTGTTAATTGCTATAAACATGGGTTCAGAATTGTTTATTTGTGATTTGCGTTGCCATTGATCTTACCTAATTAATGCATTACATAATAAAACTTGATCACTGATCTACTGATAACACTGGCCGACTGAGGGCGTATTTTTCTATCCGTATTATCACCTCATGAATATTAATTTTAATAATTAACACAAACAATTACAATAAAAAATTGGTTTATAAATTTAACTAAAAGGGAAATTATACATGCGAAAAACACGTATTTTTTTAAAATTTTAATGCATTTTCAGGAAGCTTGGGTAATTTTTTTCTGAATCTTGGGTAATTTCGACCCAGTCATTGGGTATATCAAAAATTGTGAGTGGTCACGCTGCTTGTAATGCTTAGACAAGGATTTGTGGTTAACCATTTTGCATTAAATGTTACGTTGTTCAACAAGCCCGATAGATTCCATTCCAGCGTTCGATCATTTCGGCCGCCAGTCATATCGGCCGCCGCGCCAAATGTATGGAACACCAAAGGGGCCACCGAATACACAACAGCCGCTAATGAGAAGAACGTAGTCATATAACAGCTGGATACGTCAATAACAAAAAGGGGAAAATATGTAAGCCTGGGCCTACATTGAATAATTAAGAATTTATTTACCGGTATAAAAATATAATGTACTATTAAAACAAGAATTTTAAATCTAGGCCTATATTTGTTTAAAGATACAGTAAACAAATAAGTAATTATTATGTATTGTTAGTTTTATTGTACATTCTCCGATATGTTTTATGTATAATGTGAAAATGTTTGATGTTGATACGTTAGATTTATTTTTCTTGCGTGATACTGTAATAAATAAAAATGTAATGTAAAAAAATATGCGGCTGTATAGTATACACTTTTGTTTCGTCACTTCTTGAAATATGTTTAATTTTTTTTATTTATTTTCAATGTTTAGAATTGGTGAATCAAATGAGAAAATATTTTACACATCTTGCGCCTTGTGTTTAACCATTTCCGATATGTTTTATGTACAACGTGATTTTCTAATTAAATACATTTGTTGATTTCGTTTGATGGTTGAGAAGGTGACATGAATAAAAAGGGGAAGTATTTACTGTATACAACTTCATTTCGTTTGTTGATATGTTTGAATTTTAGATTTTTTTTTGCGTTATGACATGTTATTCACGCAAAAATATTTACTGTATAATTTATATATATACTGTATTTATATATATATATATTTCTGGCTGTTTTGAAAATGAACATAAATTGTAGCGTTAAAAATCGTCTTGTTTCTTGTTTGTTTGTGCTTTTTAATGTTTGGTCGAATAAATGAATGATGAAATTTATAGCCTAATATCGTCGGGGAAGCCCGGGGTTTCTTCGCAGTGTGAGCGGGAGGGTTCAACCAGTGGCGGAGATATCCATTGTTCATAAGTTTATGGTTTAAAATCCCAATCTCTTCGTCCACAAATTCTGCTGTACATAATTTACCAATTCTTTTGTATTCATTGGGAACCACTGCTTTTTTAATAGAAAGGGAATGGTGCGATTTGTAATGCAGAATGATACCTTTGTTGGCCGCTTTAGTGTAAAATTTGGTAGAAATCGATCCATCTGAATTGATCCTAAGTTTAACATCGAGTATTGGTAGGAATCCATCTGCATCAGGTAATTCCATCTCAAACTTGATGGTGGGATGTTGAGCATTAATATGTTCAAGGAGGAGAAGTGCGTGATTAATGTCTTTGACGATAGCCCCAGTGTCATCCACATATCTGATGTAAACAATAGGTCTGGGTATGGGGCCCATATAAATAGAAGAGCGTTCAAACCTATCAAGACAAAGAATAGCAAGGGTACCACTGAGGCTATTTCCCATTGCTAAGCCTTGTATATGCTAACACTGTGGAACTAACTACCAAAATGCATCATAACCTATTTACATATGAAAACATGAATGAAGGTAGCCTTACAAAAGAACTAAACCGATGAAAATACACCATTTTTGTCGTATTCGTTTCCTTTTTTCTAAGAGTACTATCATTCAAATGAGTGTGCCTAGTGCATTAAGCTGAAGACAACACCCATAAAGTAGGCCTATTGTCTAATAAGAATGGACTTATAATATAATATATAAATGAAATTATTGAAATATTATACATACATACGGTAATTCCTTATAATATTTAATATTTTATTCCTATATGATATTTATGTAAATTTGCTTATTTTTGTATTATGCAAGTTTCAGTATATAGTTATAATTACAGTGATTGTTACAACTTTAGTATCAATAAAAAAAGACTATACCAGTTTAACTTTTGCTATTTTTGGCGAGTCTTGTAGTAAGGTGTTTCAATTTACAATACATATACTGTGCCGCCATAATTAATATCACGAAAACGTAAACAAGGCCATTTTTTACAGAAAAATACAGTAGGCCTAGTATAAAATGTGAATAATTACGGTATCATTAGGCGTTATTATATTTTATCAACACAAAAATAAATATATATACCTAATGAAAAACACGTGGGCATAAGCATGCATTACATACAGATATGTAGGCGTATGCCTAAGTTAAATAAAAAACGGCCAGATTATTATTTGCCTACGCTTCCGCATCCTGCAACAACCACACTACCAATGGAACTCTATTGGCGCGCCATACTTTCTATTGTTAACAATCTTGCGGCCGAAATGATCTGAGACCGTAGCGGTCAACTAGACAAACACAGCGTCGTGAAGTTAAGTCAGGTCAGTACGTCCCGTAACCGAACTTCCCTAGCCTAGACTACACAGCGTGAATACTAGCCTACACAGGATTTAGAGCCATCAGTCGTCCCCAGTCTACACAGCGTGTAGTGAATCGTCCCTAGCTAACGAACGTACAGTTACGTATTAGCGGTGTACCGTATTCAATAGACCTTTCCGGGCTGTCAATCAAACTTCCAAGTAACCAATCAGAACAAGGCATATACGCGCTGTTTACAAACACGTTTTCCACACAAACACACACGAGTTACGAGTTTGTGCAGCGCGAGAAGCGACGTCGATGATATGACTATGCAGTAGGAAACCTTTACCATGAAGCCAAAAAATTGCCTAAGCCTACTGTCAGTGGAATATGGCTTGTGGAAGACGGCATGTCCTATATTTCAACAGGGTAAACAAGCATACAGCTCAACGGTAGGATTTCATTTATTTAAGTTAAGCGAGGCCAACAAAAATAATCGGGTCGCGTCGGGGTTGGCCTAGCCATAGGCCTATTCCGATGTCGATCTTCTCCAATGCCTAGGCCTACATTTTAAGATATTCGACCCCAGCAGCTGCATTCCGCGATGGATCGCGCCTGTTCTCAGGACATAGGGCCTGGTATTAATTTTTCTAATAAATTGTGATCTATAAATAGATTGAGGAAAATATTCAACAGTAAATGACAATGCAGGCCTTACCTAGGCAGCTTAGATTAGGCCAGTGTAGGCCCTAAAATGTATTTAAATCCTTAGCCTAGCTGCTCTAATATGCATGAGATTTTTGTGTTTGTAAAAATTATTAATAAATACAATATATACTTTTTTTCATAGCATTTTGTTATTGGAAACTATTGAATATCCTGACCCAGTAAATGCAGATGGAACAGTACCAACTGTGCGTAGACGTCCCCTACCGGAAATAGAGATACCAAAACAAAATATCACAGAATGTAAGTTAGGATAGTCATGAGTAGATTTTTCATATGATTGAAAAACGGTAACTGTAGGCCTACAGGATTTGGTATACAGGAGTTGGTGCTGAAGTTTGTTACCACTTGTATTGTAAACTTGAATATTATTAAGAAAAGTAAAGGAAGAGAATAATGTTGGCAGCATGTGCAATATAAAAAAAAAACAATTGTAAAAATAAAGAATAACAATTTTAATAGATGCATAACATTGAGAACATTATTACAACTATTACTAAATTAATTATATAGCAATATATTTGAAATATAAAATTATATTACTTGTTTATCAATCTTTAGTTTTTATTTATAATGCTGTATGTATTATTAAAAGGTTGCTGATACATTAAAGGTAAATAAATCCTTTTATCCTCTGTTTGAAAAACCTTTTCACAAGATATGAAATATTTTTATTTATTTATTTATTTCAACAATCTTTAATGAGGGTGTTTTTGATGCTATGGCCTTTCCAAATACAAAAAGGTCTACACAAGATGTGTATACTGTATGTATAATTCCTTACGTACATTCAGGGCCGCCAAGAGGGGAAACTGTAACAGGCGCAAGGGTCGGTGTGGGCCTCCAGTTACGAGCGTGAAGCGCGAGAAAGATTGCGCGAAGGCGCAAACCATTTTTTTGATGGGGCCCTGTCAATCTAAAGGAGCCCATTATTAAGGGGACCCCATTATTAAGGGGACCAATAACATTATTGAGGGCCCATGATAGTAATTATTTTTGAAAATATATGGGGAAAAAATGCTACCTGCAATTTTTATTGGCCCTGGTAAACCAGGGCCCTGGGGATCTTTTCCTCCTCTCTTGGTGGCTCTGTGTAAATTCAAGCTATTTGTGTTGAATTTAAATAAAAGATGTATGTTAGATGTATGCCGTTGCAAAATAAATCTGATCATTATGTTTCAATTACAGTATAAAGAAGCCTCTGTGTGTGTGGATTTCTGTTGTCATTATTTAATTTGTTTTAATATTATTATCTTTACTGAACATATTTATATACAAAGCCATGTTGATTGGTGGATGGATGGATGGATTGGGTTAGTTAGTCCCTTTATATTTTAGTCTCAGATCAATGTACAGTA
>NW_022685777.1:7755-10115 GCF_011630105.1 Anneissia japonica
TTTTATCCCTAGCAAGCGCATTCATATTTATTCTATATGTACCATAAGATGTGTATAAGAGACAGATTATATACTTCTATGTGAAGAGACACGAACATAAAATGATCTGTCTATGGACACAAGCACCGTACACTTTCAGTCTCATACTCATCAGTAAGTTCAAAACTTACTGATGAGTCACACAGCGTCTACTTACCCAATATACTAGATTGCAACAAATATTGCAATGAAGTATTGCAGAGGCAATTCAAATAAATGATGAAAATAGGCATAAATTCGTCGTTCACATCACGAACTAACACAATCGAAATAGAATCACAGTAGCTGTCTCTTATACACATCTTTTCCTAATTTTTAAGTCGAAACCTTCCTGTGACCTTACCCCGATTTGCAAGAACAAGAAGAATCGATGAGATTTTATGCTGAAATCTCGATGTGAAACCATGGAGATGAATAAGACTTCCGCATCAATCGCCAGTAAATTCCATCAACTTTTAGTGTCATTATTTTAATTATATGAATGTATACTTGCAAATAGTAATTTAGACACTTTTTAAGACACTTTCTGATACATTTTTATGATTCGGCAGAAACGTAAAACAGATATTGTCCGGAACACCTAACAACCACTCTGTGCCCGCGACCGCACAGCCAGCCATGTTTTCTTCTACAAAATGATGTTTGTGGGAACTTACCAAGTTGTGGAACTTGTTACCTTTATTTATTCGTGAGTCACATTCTGTCACCATTTTCAAAGAACGACTTAAGACCCACTTACTCTCATCCCTTTAATTAATTTATTTTTTTCCTATTTCCATGCCAGCTAGCTTTTATAGCCTTAACTAGGATAGGAGGCGCCCGAATCCGAGATGGCCGAGACCCAACAGGTGCTGACTGTAGTTCAATTATATTGAACCCTAGCCAGCGATGAGGGCGTATCCCCATACTTCGGTTTGGGTGCTGGCATGGTATTCAAATTTCACTTCTTTTTATTTTGTGGTTTTGGTTTCCGTTCCATCTTTACACTTGCCTGATAGCGCTTAGAGACTTTTTGTATTTTGCGCTCTATAAATTAATAACCATTACCGGTAACCATTAACCATTAACCATCAATATCCAAGGGGCGGGGCTTAGCGGAAAGGTCTATTGTCATAGCCTACATAATAAACACAAATGGCTCATCTAACATAACCAGACCCACTAGAACTGACGGGCAATGTGTCAGAAAACTGGAAAAAATTCAAACAAAGATTTATGTTGTATAATGCTGCATCTGGTACCGCCAGAAAAGATGACACCACTACCCAGATATCAATGTTGCTACATATTATTGGAGAAGGTGCACTAGATGTGTACAACACATTTAACTTTGAAAACGACGGAGACGACAAGAAGCTAAGAAAAGTGCTTGAACAATTTGAGAAATTTTGCTCACCAAAAAAGAACGTGACATTTGAAAGGCATAATTTTTTCACTAGATCCCAACTTCCTTTAGAAACAATTGACCAATATGCCACGGAACTCAGAAACAAATCGAAATCATGTGAGTTTGGTGACTTAACAGACTCACTGATAAGAGATAGAATCATATGCGGTATCCCAGACAACGAACTCCGTGAACGTCTTCTCAGAGAGGGTGATTTAAGCTTGAGAAAGCCTTGCAATTGTGCAGAGCAGCGGAAATTAACAAGTCCTATGCAAAAGAGTTAAAAGCCATTGATTCACCCGACCACATGAGAGAAACAGGTGCCCTTGTTCACTCAGTAAGACAACAAGCAAGGTGTGGTAATTGTGGTAACAGCCATGCACCTAAACAGTGCCCAGCTTATGGCACAACATGTAAAGGATGTGGGAAAAGAGGACACTGGCAGAGGATGTGCAGAAGCAAAAGGCACAGATCTAAGAGTCGTGAAAAACCAAAAGGATCGTATTCCAGGAGTAGGTCTAGAAACAGAAGCTCATATAACAATAGAAGACGAATGAATCCCATTGCCTTGGATACAGATAATTCAGTTCAGTTGGAAGAGACGACAATTGTGATGAACTGTATGCTGACTTAAAAATTCAAATACCACAGAGAAATGGGATACACACACTTTCCGTAAAAGTTGACACAGGTGCCCAAGGTAACATACTGCCCCTGCGTATATCACGGCAGTTCCATATGCACTATATTGGGACAATAAGTGTGTTTTCAACACGCCTTTCATATATTTATGCACCGCAAATAACAATTTATTGGCTCTCTCTTTCAAAGCAGAGGAACACTCTCACGCAGGAGAGGTTCGACCATACAACAGAACAAAAGTTACAAGTAAAGATAAATTCATAAAAAAAGAGACAATAGTAATGAAAAATCC
>NW_022685777.1:13595-18977 GCF_011630105.1 Anneissia japonica
GTTCCAATGTGTGTAATAATGGTAGAGAACATTGTTGTTTCGATCTCATTTAGTGACTTTTGGATGTCCTTGATTTTACCTCCACGGATGCATATAACTTTGGTCTTATGCAAACCTTTCTCATTAATGTCACGAAGTATTGAGTCACCGATCAACAGGGTGTTTGGAGGCATGGAGTTATCAACACTGTTTTCCTTTGCAGTGAGCAGCGATGTTGTATCAGAAGGATTAGGTTTATTCTCATGCCTTACATCTCTATCATTTGTTAGGGTTGGAGTGGTTTTCTTGAGTTCCTCAATTACTTCTTGTAGTTCGTTGACTGACGATTTTAAGATTTCATTTTCGGCTTTAAGTGCATTCAGATCATTTCTAATGCATCGAGTTTCTTCTGTGATTTTCATCATAGCGTCATTTTGTTGTCCAATTATTAATTGAAGTGTCGCAGCAGTTGACTGTATGTTTCGACAATTGGAGCAAAACCAAGATCTTTTCGACGATGAAGCAACTCCAACGCATTGGTGATGAAATTCACTTAGGCACAGCGCACATTTTATTGGGTTTCCACCTTTACCGTTAAAGGAACATTGTTCAATACATTTCACTCTCTTTGTTGTAATTTTGGGACTAGTAATTTAATACACTAGGATTAGATGGTCCAGGTTTAAGGGATTGTGATGGATTCATATTAAAGAAAGCTTCCTGTTGAGATCTATTCAATGGTGGTATAGATATGCAAATCAGGTGAATAATAGACTGACTTTCTGTCCAAAAAAGCACCACTAATCACATCAGCTAGGCTGTTGGGTAGGCTGAAACAATGGGTTGACTTCCTATTGGGTAGGTTTAAACAATGGGCTCACATCCTGATGACTAACTGGATTCAAGTATGGTGGTAAGTGTGTCCGGCCTAGAAATTTTTCCGAAATTAAACTTCCAATAATGTGTAGACTATATGTCAAAACCACATAAAACGAACATCAAGATAATCAGCATTCATTTTTCTTCTGCATAATGGAACTTATTCTAGACAATATCTAGCGTTTCTGATAAAAAGTAAGATAACATGTAGCGGAACTGCATTTTTTTGGTACATAGTAGAATTGTGCTAAAAATAATATATGAGTATAATATCCCCCCATTCATGTTCTGTTTGTCTAATTATTATATCAGCTACTAAACAAAATTTTTGCAATGCATGAATTTATATAAAAATCATGAATTTTAACAAGAAAAGTAAGGCCGGTCTACAGTAAAAATGTAAAACAAACAACGCCCTAACTCCGTAAATGTTAATATCGCTAAACATGGTCGTAATTATCGTCGTTTTACAAAATTATGCAATTTTTCTGGATGTTAGCGTTGGTCGCCAATGAACAATCAGTGTCTGTTTTTGTATTCTGTGAAATATTGGCCTGACAACTTCTTCCGATTTAAAAAAAATTTCGATTGAAAACAGCAAATATTTTGGCTTTACTAGGCGTTCTTGACAACTCCACGGGCTCATACGCGCAATTTTACGCGTTGTTTATACATGCGCTAGGCCTAGATTGAGGCCTAGATTTTATTGGGGTTTTGGATAGGCTTTGCTGCATTAATGTTGGTAAATGTTAAAAGTATAATTGTATAATATATATATTTTTTTTATTCAGCTAATATGTGATAAATACAGGCTTGCATTGAATAACATTTTATATTTTGATGGCAATAAACTAGGATGGCTCTAAAATAAAGAAAATTTAAAATATAAATAAATGTAAACAATGATCCAATATTCATCTGTGAAAATAGCCAGTAACATTTACAATCATCATTCTTCTTACACCTGAGATTACAAATAGACAGAAACATTATGTTCTACATGTTTTATTTTTAATGAACAAAATAAACCTTTAAAAAATACAAGAATCCAAATTAAACCGAAAGGTCCACTGGGACCACTGATTAATCTCAGATGCAGATAGAATAATACATACTCAATGTTTAGGGATTCAATACTTTGATATTAATCATGTCATCATCAGGAATCCAAATTAAAGGTATGCAATCAGGTTAATACTGACAGTTATTTTTGTACAAATTGCTATTGCACTTTATAAGTAGAAAATTCAATATATTCACACTATATTATAGTACTGCACAACAAAATATGTTATTGCGCTTTGTGTTAATATGTGCAGTAATTAGTGTGTAAATTTATTTTCATAAAAGGGGTATGGGTTTTAAACAATCTGTTCTCAATAGTAAGTTGATTCAGAGAAAATATAAATTTCCCATCATCTGAAAGTCCCAGGTCTCTTCAAAAATACAAACATGAATGCTAAACAAAACTGTCTGTAACAGCAGGGATGCAGAGACAAAATGACGAGTTCATCTGTTTCCATGTAGCTTGCATATCGATTAAAACCGGATAGATGTAAACATATCTCACCATAGTATCTGATTTTCATCCTGCGTAGTAACAATTAAAGAAGCTGAAAAGATAAATATAAATATATTTTAATTAGGCAATACATAACAATATAATTCATTCTAGGCAATGGAAAGTAAAATATTTTAAGTGTTAATTATATTGTGCGCTCACTTTTCCCTTGGTTTCGATGTGGTACAAATGGTATAACAGTTTTATTATTATTATTATTATTATTATTATTATTATTATTATTATTTTTATTATTCATTTATTCATATTTTTTTTATATCCAAAACACTACAACAGTTGCGGCAAAAGTTATACAAACCAGGAACACGAAATACTTTAACCAGTAATTTTACGACAAGAATTCATTTTGCTTCAAATAGCACTGGTTTATAATTAGACCCTTCATAAGTATATTATTATTATGTATTCCATATACTGGTACAAATGCTCAGATGCTAGCACTGCAGCTAACTTACCCGGCTTATCGACAGCTTGAAAACGAAATTCAGTTAATATTAAGGGAACACTTTTCTGCGAAATGAGGGGAAATATATCCTTTAACACTACGGCCAAACCTTGTTACGGGGACACCCGTAATATTATGTGAAGTGTGTCAGATGATTGGTGCAACTTCTATTAGTGATGGGGCACAATTGTTTAACATATCCCCAAAAACGACAAAAATGTAGCTATAATCTATATACAAATGGTTATTACACTTAAAAAAATATTTGCCATTCAATGCAGAAAAATGTGAGGGGTGGGTGGAAACACTTTCATTCTTTATGTTCCTGAAATTTATAGCAATGTATGTAATCGAGACTGCCTTACATTTATTTTACGAAATTACTCATCCAACAGAATAACACAATCAACATTACGTAACGTAACGAATCGGTCTTATGGTGATATCACACTGTTATTCAAACAGCAATTTTAGACAGTGGTAGCACCTCCGGGGAAAAATTACAAAAGAAAGTCATCAAACGAATTTTTAATTTGTATTAAATACCTATATATGTAAAAATGCTGTCCCTATTAAGTAGGTGCTGGAGAGCACGAAATAAACATTTTTTAAACGTTTTACACAAGGTTTTCTATTAATCAGTTCATCATTTCAGGAGTCCAATTTACCTTAGACATGATAACCTCTTAAGAATAGTAACGTTGATGATGAATTTGATGATGAATTTAAACAAGAAATAAGATGAAATAAACATTTTTTTTTTTCGTTTTACACAAGGTTTTCTATTAATCAGTTCATCATTTCAGGAGTCCACTTGACCTTAGACATGATAACCTCTTAAAAATAGTAACGTTGATGATGAATTTAAACAAAAAATAAGATGAAATTTTTCATCAAAATGTGCAATTTTTTTTACAGTGAAAAACATTATTTTATTTAAGTAATGGTTTATTCGTTTTAGGCCTATATTTTAATCAATATCATATTATTCTGAAGTATAGTTTCCCATTTCTCTACCCATCATATACCACAATGGTATCACCAAAACTAAGACATTTGCCTGAGAGATTTTAAAGAAAACTCCCTATTAAGGGATACCTAAATAGTGATAGCCATATGCAGGCGACACCCCTATTAAGGGGACACTTTTTTGGTCAAGATGGTGCCCCCTTAATAAGGGTTCGGCTACCAGGGGCTATGTGCTCTGTCTCTGTCTGTCATATTATCCCTGTGCTATCCATTTGAAATTCTGTGCTACACATTTGCAAGACTGCCCTACCTTTGAAAAACTGTGTGCTACCCATTTGAAAGACTGAGGCTTTCCATTTACAAGACTGCGCTACCCATTTGAAAAACTGCGATACCAATTTGAAAAACGACGAGACATATTTTGTAAAACTGTGCTACCCATTTGAAAGTATGTGCTACCCATTTGTTAGACTGTGCTACCCATTTACAAGAAACTGCGATACCCATTTACAAGAAACTGCGATACCTATTTTGGAGAACTGTACTACCCATTTCAAAGTCTGTGCTAACCATTTTAAAGACTGTGCTATCAATTTACAAGACTGAGCTACCCATTTGAAAAACTGCGATACCAACTGTGCTACCCATTTGAATGTCTGTGCTACCCATTTGTAAGACTGTGCTATCTATATACAAGACTGCGCTACCCATTTGAAAAACTGCGCTACCCAATTGAAAAACTACGATACCTATTTTTGAAAAACTGTGCTGCCCATTTGAAAGTCCGTGCTATCCATTTGTAAGACTGTGCTACCCATTTACAAAAAAACTGCGATAGGCCTACCTATTTTGTAAAACTGTGCTACCCATTTGAAAAACTGCGATACCAACTGTGCTACCCATATGAAAGTCTGTGCTACCCG
Source organism: Anneissia japonica (assembly GCF_011630105.1). Taxonomy (NCBI): domain Eukaryota; kingdom Metazoa; phylum Echinodermata; class Crinoidea; order Comatulida; family Comatulidae; genus Anneissia; species Anneissia japonica. Next base: position 18,373 of record NW_022685777.1, read on the forward strand.
TTTGTAAGACTGTGCTATCCATTTACAAGACTGCGCTACCCATTTGCAAGACTGTGCTACCCATTTACAAATAAACTGCGATACCTATTTTGAAAAACTGTGCTACCCATTTGAAAAACTGCGATACCAACTGTGCTACCCATTTGAAAGTCTGTGCTACCCATTTGTAAGACTGTGCTATCAATTTACAAGACTGCGCTACACATTAAGGGCCGCCGAGAACGACCATAGGGTCTGGGGCAGATTTGCTGCCCGGCACCAACAAGGGAGAGACAACTGTCACTGCCACAAATCACTGAAGATGACAAGATGTTTTCCTTCGACGTTCTACGATATTATGGATAGTCTATTTAGTTATATTAAAGCAAAAATATCCCTGGTTAGTTTAATCGTGAAGGAAATAAGACTTTTTTAAATATTAAAAAAATAGACTAGCAGACTGGACCCCTGTTGAGCCCGGGCCCCTGGGCACTTGCCCCGTAAGCCCCGGCCTCTCGGCGCCACTGTACCCGTTTGAAAAACTGCGCTACCCATTTGAAAAACTGCGCTACCCAATTGAAAAACTACGATACCTATTTTGAAAAACTGTGCTACCCATTTGAAAA
>NW_022685777.1:19001-21860 GCF_011630105.1 Anneissia japonica
AGATGTGTATAAGAGACAATAACTCCTTTGATCTATGCTGCCCGATGGCGTAACCACTGGGGGACAAGGGGAAAATATCTATCTTTGAAAAATCTTCCCCACCCCTTTATAAATGCCCTTTTTATCAACTGAAAGTGCCTAAAAACCTCAAATTTCGCGCGCATTTCTTGTTAACATGGGCCAATTTCCTCTAAAAATTGCACATTTTAGGGAGTTTTGATCAATTCCAACGAAATTAGAATTAAAGGCCAATTTCCTCTATAAATTGCACATTAGAGAGTTTTCATCAATTCCGACGAAATTAGAATTAAAAACACAAAAATATTTTGCGCGCATTTTTTAGGGCTTTTTTAGGCTTATCCTTTTAAGTTAGTTAAACATATAATAGTCCAAAACTCAAGAAAGGCAAATTTAAGATATATGGTTTTACCCAAAAAAAGGGCCTCAATGTGTATTGATGGTGAAAGAATATGTTTGTAATAAATAAAACCATGATGAAAATGTTTATATTTAGTTTCAAACACAAGTGTGTGGCCTATATTATAAATAAGATAACCCCTATGACGTATTTTTTTCTATATGGGGAGTGGGTAAATTACTAACCGGGAAAATAAATACCCACTCTGACCAAAGACCACTGTTACGCGCCTGGTGTTAGCGCCAATGTGTGCCCTCGTGCGGACAGGGGATGTGTCCCCCTCTGAAGCTGGAAACCTTGTTTTTGCAAAATAAATTGATGCAATTTGCTATTATAGGCCTAATCGATAAATTCCTCATCAACCGATATAACCTTAAATATTCTTGGAATTGGCATAACATTACTGATGTCGTGAAATGTGGCTCTATTTGCAAGCACATCTAGCATCTAAGGAAAGAAGAGCTTAGATTAGTACCAGATAAAATAATTTTGTTATCAACATTAATACATTATGCTAATTTTCATCTTTTTTTAAATATATATATTCTTATTTCTGGTATATTTCATAAAACAAAACAAATAACATATCAAGGTTACATTACAATAAAAAACCAAAGAAAAAGTAAGCAACTATGGATAGTTACCATACATAAATGTCTATTCAAGAAACAAAATGATTGACGATTTTCATCTTTGTAAGCGCATAAGACAGTGCAAATTATTTCTGTGACAGTCTTATGAAGTGTGTATTCCATTTTATCCCATACACTGTCAAAATATTGCGGGGGATGATACAATGGACCATCCCCCCTTGTCAAATATTGGGGGGATATATCCCCCATCCCCCGGGATCTACGCCTATGCCATTATAGCAAACAAGCTTAAGATACAATATCGTACAACCGTGGATCGTACTACAGTGTGTGTTAGACTTGCCACAAGTCTCTAATTATAGGTTTTCCAAGTATTAGCTAATTTTGGAGAGCGCCACCAGCGACGGTATATATCGAGAAACTTTTATGCGAATTAGAGACTTGTAAAAGAGTGAGTCAAATCGATTGCAGACCGCTGGCCGTGACAAGCATGACGTAATTTTTAGGATGCCGTATTTGGCAATAGGGCGAATGTTATGAGGGAAGGTCAACCAATCAAACGGTTCTCGTTTTGATGCCACGAATGTAGAGAAGAGTCAGGAAGTTGGGACATGGCTACGTGCAGGTGTGTGGAATATCGTGGTATTAAGTGGAGGAAAAGAACCCAACCGAAACACCAAAAAAGCTGTATTCCAGAGAAATTTTTGTTCTGCGCACAATATCGAGTGCGTGCAAAAGCTGCAGTCCAAAAAGTGGTTGTTTTGCGAACCATCTTAGGTTCACGCGAGGCTCAGTATTTTAAAGACTATACCTACAGTAGAACATAACAGTCCACCCGGGTATAGGCATAGGCCGACGGAAAAATGTCATGCTGTCGCACCTGCAACACAAAATTGCAGACAAAGGATACCTGGATAAGCTACGCGCGTGGTCGAGGGTACGTTTACGTATTTTTAAAAACAAGTGAATGTCACCAAAAAGAGGAGCAGCCCGTCTGTATTCCCAAGAGCAAAGAGAAATTCGATTAGCGCGGTAGGCGAAACATGAACTAACCACCTAGGCCTACTGCTGGTGTAGTGGACGGGACGATCCTGGCCTATGACTCGTCTCTAGATAAAATGATGATGGTACCAATGAGGCCGGAACAAATCTAAAGGTGCGTCAGTCTTTAAAATACTTATTAGAATTCGGTGTTTATCTTTCATTTATTGTTAAAATAATATAGTGAAACAAAGTAAGATAAAATGTAAACCATAAAACTACTTTTTAGGAAGGCTATAGTTTGTTTAAAGCAAATGAATTTAGGAAAATACCAGATATCATTTTTTTAGTAATTTTAAAAATACTGGTACACCTTAATTTAAAAATCAAATAAATAGCCCCCATCACTCCTTTTGTCTGGCTCTATTGTTGTGAGTGATTGTGAATGCACTTGTATTTGTAAACTGCTTAATAAGTAATTGTACTTATTCTTCAGTTTTCAATCAGTTTATGGAATATATATTTTCCCAGATATTCACAAAAGTCGCAGCCCTATTTCTATCTGAAGGAGGTACACTAATTTTAACCATAGCCTATTGGCTAACGTATATTTAATTGCTATTAATAATTCAAATTGTCACTATGAAACTGAATGAAATTTGTTGACACTTTACATGGATCTCTATGACATTAAATAATTTATCAATACTGTAATATATATCTTTTTTTAATCATAAAATAATGATAAGGTCTATGTTAAATCATGGAGGTATTATTGAGAAGGAGATCACTCGGCAACAGATCCCTTTGACGCGACAAACCTATGTGTTCCCCGCTTTTGGATCGCGCGCGGGCGTATTACCCTAT
>NW_022685777.1:21898-32111 GCF_011630105.1 Anneissia japonica
GTAAAACTGAAAAATACTCAGATTTTGGATTGATTTTTCGAATAGTTAACCCTCGTTAACCCTAAAATGACTTATTTTATTATAATCCTTAATCATTTATTAATTAATATATGTTAAAATTAGAATGGGCGAATTTAGGCCAACTTATGAAAATTGAAGTTGAAATATACTATACTTTTATAGGTCATGTAAATGTTCCACTAAATTCGAAACTTTTCTTGGTGGAAAATATTAATATATTTGATATTTTATGAGATATAAATGTATCAGCTTCAAAATAGAAAAGATTGCGAAGCCATAGTGATTGACAGTATGTAGTGCGCATTTGGAAAAGAAGGTGCTCTCCATTTCGTCATGTTAAATTTTTTGGTCAATTATGCCTGCTGAAAATTTGATGGCGGGGAACACATGGGACTTCAAAGGCATTGCGCAAACGTTCTTTACGCGCTGCGGCAACTTTGATCTTGGTTCATTTGCATAGCGCTGCGTGCGCGTAGCTTTGCCGAGTGATCCCCTTCTCAATAATACCTCCATGGTTAAATGTGCACTGGTTATGGAAAGTGGTCATGCCTATATGAAAATTTGGCTAGGACATATTTGGATAAACTATTCATAATTAAACAAATATATATATATATAATTTGTAATTATAAAATGCCTATTGTTTTTATTTTACAGGCTTATCTCATATAGTTTTATCATAATACAATATTGATGTCGCAGAAATTGTTGATAATGTTGTGATTAAAATTGAATTGTTGTTTAAGATCTATTTATTTAATTGTTTTGCAGGAATGGATATTCTGTGAATAGTCCAGCCGGATGATCCCCACTGCCACTTCCATCAATTAACAGAGGATGTTACTACAGCCCTTTTACTTGATTCGATGTTGAGTTATGAATCTTGAAACACATCTGATGGAGAAGTACAAACTTTTGTAAACCAAACCCAGTGCATTTCGATATTAATTGTACAGAAATATACTTATGATAATGAGCAGTTAAATACAGTATCATCCTTCCTGTATTCTTTTGCATTGACCCTTAAATTGACTGGTAATTAATATTGTAAATTATTTGTTAATTAGTGAAAACTATTTTTTTTCCTGAAGAAGTTAATAATATATATAACACTAAAACACTGAAAGATCAACAAATAAAGTTTGAAATCTGAAATCACTGTGGTTTAGATCATTTTTTCGAATTTTGTACCATGACAGTTACAATGTATTTTAATCCAAATACATGCAACTAAATCGTTTTTTCATTACCTGCAATGTAGCCTCTTTATTTTTACAAATTAAACAGAATGATTAATTTATTGAAAAATAAATCTGATAGCTATGGAGATCAGAACAATCCACTGTAACTTAGAAATAATACAAGAAAAAAAAATTGATATTAAAGGGTGAAATGTGTTGTGATTAATTTAAGATTAAAATATAAATGTATTGCAAAACAAATGGATGTCATGAAATTAAATAAATTAGGCTAGCTCCTTGTTGGCCAACATACTGTACAATGTAACAATAAATTAAACATTTCTCATTAAACAATAATTTATTACTTAGCTTCTCATCAAATGTTAATTAACAAAAACAAAAAATTGACATATTCATTGTTTTTAAATCTCGGAGATACAGCTTATGCAAAGGATGCAAATAATTGACCAGATACGATGATATTCACCCATTCGTACGTAGCAAATTCGTACGTAGCCAGTTTGAAAAAATATATATTTATATTTAATGTTTATATTAACTACAACAATTATACGGAAGCACCTAAGTGCCATTCGACTTGACGACTTGTCAAGATAATTATGTTGTCAAGTCGACATAATATACATATCATGTCGACATGGCGAGATAGATTATCTTGACAAATCGACATACTAAAAAGCTTGGTTCACGTCGAACTTTTATCTAGATATACATCCACTTAACTAGTTAAAAGTTCGACGTGAACCACTCAATTATAGCTAGTTAAAGGGATTAAGTCACTTTAGTTAAGTGACTTAACTTTACTAGAAAACGGTTAAATAACTTGCTTAACGGGAAAGTCGGCTCGGATTACAAGGACACGATTACGTAACGTAGGCATCTAAGCCAGCTTTGTTGTATTGTACCACCATTATCATCTTCTGGCTGGCAACAACGTACTTCACCAATGCTAACAACAGCATCGAAGTAGTCTCATTTAGTCTGGATGCTAACAACAGCATCGAAGTAGTCTCATTTAGTCTGGTTTTCAGAAATTATTTGTAATATTTTGGGTAAACACCCAGCAAAGGTCCGTTTTACGAATAGTCGATATTACCAATGACCTTTGCCCTTTGCATCATCGACCAAGTAATAACGTTAAAAAGTCCGATTGCTTACGTTTTTCAAAGTGATAATGTATATTTTTCTTAATAATAAAATCAGATTTGTTGTATTTATTTATTGACAATTCAATCTTTTCTATTTCTGCTATAATAGTCGCTATTAATTCAATTTCAACGAACTACCACCAACGCCAGTCGTTAAAATGAGCGCACATGTTTACGATGACGAAATAAAAAAATGTGGAAGTCAGCAACTTATTTTACACCGCGAAGCTAGATTTTAGCGAAGTGCATGTAAACAACACAATTGAGCGATCTAAAAACTACAAAACAGGACAGAAAGGTCCATAAAGTATACATACGTTTTAATGAAAATTAAAACAATATTTTGTTAAATGGAAGAATGCTAGCTAGCGATTAAAATAATTCATTTTTTTATCGAAGGTAAATGTAGCTAGAGCCTAGAAAATCTACCACTTAGATTGCGATAGAACACGCTGCTGCACTGGTCGTTGGTTCATACTGGTCGGCTATGTTAGGTAGTGGAAGCTCACACCTTCTCTACAGTAGTTTACAATTTTTTTTTGAACGAATACCACTTGGTACTAGAGGTTCGTAAAATACAGTAGATGTTTTATTAAACAGGCCTTTCCACCGTGTGACGTCGACGGCCTGAAACTGGCTGGCTGTTTATCTGGCTCTAACTTGGCATCAAACGCAATTAGGGGATTATCGTATCATGTTTCAAGACGGGTATATCTAGATAAAGTTCGACGTGAACCAAGCTAAAATGTTTTGTTGTCATGACAAGATAGGTTATCTTGACAAGTCGACATAATAAAAGTTGTATGTTGTCATGGTGAGATAAATTATCTTGACAAGTTGACATAGTAAAAATTTTATGTTGTCATGGCGAGATAGATTATCTTGACAAGTCGACATAATACATATTGTATGTTGTCATGGCGAGATAGATTATCTTGACAAGTCGACATAATATAAGTTGTATGTTGTCATGGCAAGATAGGTTATCTTGACAAGTCGACATAATAAAAAGTGTATGTTGTCATGGCGAGATAGATTATCTTGACAAGTCGACATAATATAAGTTGTATGTGGTCATGGCAAGATAGATTATCTTGACAAGTCGACATAGTAAAAATTGTATGAAAGCATGAGTTTGGCTGTATCATATAGGCCTATCGATAATAATACAGTACTGTATTTATTAACCGGCGTGAAGTTGGTTTAACTTTCTATGCGGCACACTTCTGTTGTGAAGGTGCGTCTAAATATTACCTCCATACATGGTTGGACGAATTGCGATTAGGGGCCTAGCACTCGTCGCGGCGCAGCTGAGCTGACCTGAATCCTCCTTATAGCTGGGCCGAGGTGAAGCATTATTAGCATGTTTAATTTATGCCGCGGTAATTAGCCAATCGGAAATCAAAGTTGTTAAATACGTCACCCACCACGAAATCGTGGTGGCTGCAATCGAAATCCTCACTGTTTGCCCAGTCCCTAATCCAAGAAAAAGTATAGGTAATATGGAACGCCATTGGTGCCAAAATCGATTTAAAAACAAAGATTAGGGACTGGAGCCCAGTCTAAGTGTGTGTGTGTATGCATTCAATGTTGAATCCTTATTTATAAATGTACCATTAATGAGTTGTCCGAGTGTAAATTAAGAAGCTACATGAGAATATTAAAAAAAGGTATAATATCCTTCGAAAATAGACATGTGCTATACTATATTCTCATGTTCCTAACACAATCTTTGTATTAAATAACACTAACATGTATTTACGCTTTAGTACCCTACTTAATTATGGATTAAGAACTCTCATTATAGACCTAATACCGGTACTAGTTTAAACCATTTCCCGTTGTCTATTTCTCACCAATTAAAATATTAGAGTATTCGATTCATTTCTTTTATTACCCTCCTTGTTAACTTATAACTATAATTTATTAGCACTCTCTTATTTGAAGTTAAATTTCTTAATTTTATATATTTCGTGGATTCATTGAATATAATATACTATAGTGATTAAATAATTATTTTGAATAAACCAATATACTCAACAACAATCAAATAAAAAAATACGTAGGGTTAAATTTTAGGTAATGTATATTTTTTACTCTTCGCATATCGGACCGAGTATGATATACTATGTTGAAAGTTTAAAATAAATCATTTTTACCTTGAGTGTACCGTACTCGTGTTGTTTGTGTTTTACTATCCTAAAAAAATAATTTACAACTGTAAGCTTTAAATTCGAGTTATTAGATTTTGATTTATTTTATTATTACGTGGAGTAGAGCCGTCTTTATTTTTACATACATAAAGAAAAACAGACATACAGATACCTAAATAAAAGGTATCCGAACTTCTTTCCATTTACCTACTTTAAATGATGATTGTGGTTTACAATCGCTTACAATAATACCTATTCATCCAACTTATTCATTGAATAAACTAATGTGAATAATCAAAATCCTATTATTAACTGTAATATTTAGTTTCCCAATGCTATATTGCGAGTAAGTTGGCTGTTTGCAATTTATTACAGAACATGCAGATTTTTAAGAAAGAAAATCGACGGTCTATAAGGTCTACTTAAAGAACCTGTTAAATAACACCTCGTAATCAGAGAAGGATAAGGCTACACAGATGAAGGCCACTTAATTGCTGACCAGCTGATAGCGTCATGATTTCAACTTCGCGTTTATTGGTCAATGAGCTTTTGGACAAACACTCCCAATCACCTTGAAAGCAACAGTGCTAAATGGGTTTTTAATAGGTAACAAGCACATCTGTAGAGCCGCTAATCTTTCTAAACCGCTGCTAGAGCGGTAACCTAACGTTAGTTTATCGAGGGCGGGTCGAGCTAATGGCCAGAGTTTATGTACGTTTTCGTTGCCGATTTGTTGGACCTTAGGAACAATACCACATGGGCGAGGCGCAGTGGAGCGGTCCATCGTAACAATCAGGGGCGCTTATCGGAGGGGTGTTTAAATATATTACACAGATGTCGCAGATTGCCGCCAAGAACACTTCAGATTTTCAGTCTGGGTCAGCTGACTCACTGGTCTCTTTCTATGATTCCATGAAGAGGTTGGTGACAATAACACTCATGTTACATAAAACATTTATAGACTAGCTTCCCAACCTTTTTTGTCTGGGACGGACCCAGGTTGTAATTTCCCACACTAGCCCTGACCGATTTAATAAAATTTGATAGTAAATTGCACAGCGACCTTAATAAGATCCCCGAAATTTGATGCGCATATTTTTTAAAATGACTGGACATGTTATTACACTGATTCTGCGTAGGAGATGAATGTGCTGCTTGATTTGTATGGGATGTGTTTGAACCATTCAGTGACGGCAGCGGTGTTTTTCCATTGGTTCAATTGGGTTTTTGTGAGCAGGTCACGGTTTAATGCAGACTGTGTCAAGTAAGGAAGGATTGAACGCACAGGAGAAATGAGTAGTTATCAAAAATGTGTTTTATGCAACAGGTAATCAGCAAAGAAATTGTGGATCAAATTAAAAAAAAAAAACATTTTATGAAATATATAAACATTATTCCTCTATTCGTTTTGGGGATTTGAAGGGTTATCTCTGATATCGCGTGTTTTTATATTCATCTGTATATTCATGTCGTTTTTAAATTTTTTATTGTATGTTTCATGTTGGTATCGCATTAAATCAAATCAAGCTTATTTAATATTCTCCCAGAACAATAAGGGTTACCCTGTAGGCCTACTCAACTTCATTTCCCGTCTTTGTCACTAAGACGTCTAAACTTTCGTTGGTAATGTTACATTTATCTAAAAAAAATAAAAATAAATAAAAAGTATACAAACCAATCAAATACAAGTTACTACTGCATTTCCACTTTTAGATATTTTAGATATTAAACAAGCACAATACTTCACTAATGCCATTTTAATCACTGATACAACTAAAATACATTTTAAAATTATCAAATTGTTATAATAAACAACACAACTACATAGAGAGATAGTAAGCATGATCATACAAATTCTAAATCTAATAGTAAAGGTATGCTTTTAAATAAGCCTTAAACTTAATTCAATGTAGTACGTAGCAATGTACGTAGCAATATATTTTTTTTAGAGCCATAACAACTGATTCAAACCACTGCAGTAACAAGCCCAAATAATTTACCTCAGACAAACTATCTAGCACTTGTGGTGTGCCTCAAGCCTCAGTCCTTGGTCCCATTCTGTTTTTAATTTATGTCCATGATCTTCCAAATTTCTCCAATTTGTTTTTTTTTTAATTTTCGTTTGTTTGCTGATGACACAAATTTATATTACTCACTTGCTCAATATGTTCTTGATCTGACCGTTATTAACAATCACATTCAAAGGGTTATAGATTGGTGCATTGCAAACAAACAGACAATTAATTGCAATAAAACTAATTATATGATTGTTTCGGTCCAAATATAAACAAATTACCCTACATGGCTTATTGACTATTAATAATGAAACACTTAAAGAAAATAATTGTATTATTTTGTAGGTATTAATAAGTTTGATAAGTTTCTTTCATGGAAGTACCACATTCAAGATATAATTGCAAAAATAAGAAAAGGGCTGGTTTGTTAGGTTAAGACATTTTGTTCCTCGAAAAACTTTAATTATGCTTTACAATTGCTTTATTTACCAAATTATAACTTATGGCATTGGATATTAATTAAAACTTGTTTTAACCATACGAAAAAATTATCGTTAGATGTATCAAATTTTCAAATTTTAGGGCGCATTCTTCTCCTTTGTTTTATGAACTCAAAATTTTAGATGTTTATAAATTACATAGATTGTTCTCATATTTATTTCGGATATTTATCATAAGCAAACTCAATTCAATACATTGACTGGTTACTTTTTACCTATTTGACATTCTCATAATACAAGATATACCGGTAATAATTATTTTAATTTAGCGTTACCGCAACTCAGTTTGTAGGAAAGTTTATTATTAGTTTTATAGGAGCAAAGTTATGGTATTAGTATTATTTATCGGAAATCGTTTATAAATCAACTTAAAAATTATTTATTTAGAGAATATATAAAATAATGTACGTTCTTTATTACTATATTATTATTATTATTATTATTATTATTATTATTATTATTATTATTATTATTATTATTATTATTATTATTATTTATATAGGTGTAACTATTGTATTATAATAATAATAATAATAATAATAATAATAATAATGATTATTATTATTATTATTATTATTATTATTATTATTATTATTATTATTGTTTTCCTTTAATCATTATTTGAACTAAAGAAAACTATATTTTAATATCCTGTTGCCATGTTGGTTTTTTTTAATTGATTAGCAATAAAGTTAAAGTTAAAAAAATCTTCATAAGTCTAACCTTCTATTTGATATATTCTTGTTTTATTATAACCACAGCAAAAATAAGCTTCTAAGAAATAACTAATACTGTTGCAAACAAACCCTTTGGGATGTGCCATACAAATTATTGTTTACATTTTACAATCATTCATCTCAATTAGACTTCTCCCCCTGCCCCTAACACACTCTATTCCAAAACCTCATAAAAAACTTCGCAATGACACTGGTTGCAGAGACCCACAAAACACATGTTAATGTAAAAATAAATAAAAACCAGCTCCAAGATAAGCATATAACTCTTTCAATCGAAAAATTAAAAATATAGAAATAATAATTATAATTATTTGATAAAACAAATAGAAGCAATAATGAAATTATTAGGAAACAAAAACCAGTGCTACATCTTGATTAAGTGACTTGTTTTTTCATGTCTATTTCATCATCGCCGAAATGTAATATTGCCACACATCCCCCTGTTGGTAATAATTGAAAAAAAATTGCATACATTTGTGATAACCTAGTAATACTTTTTAAGCAAAGTTTCACTTTGCATACACTGAAGAAAATAAAATGTATAAAATGTGTACGTACATTTAACCATTTTGTTACTAAATTTATCTGTGCATATACATATTAGAAAATACCATATACTAATTCCAGTAGAATAAAGTAATTATACTGATTTATAATTAATAACCCAAATCAATACAAAAAATACTATGAATGGCTATACTATAATTTTGGTAAATAATTGTTTAAGCTTCATATCCTAAGCCCAGCATCTACACACTATTGTGTTATTAGATTATTATATTTTTGTAAAGGATCAACTAACTAGAAGACCTACCTAGTGTTAAGGCTTGAACTAAACCACCCTCTTTGTCAAAGAAACTAAAGAAAGTAAACTATTCACATTATTAACTACGCTTAAATTCTGTACCTTTTGGTTCAATACTATAAAGATCACAAACCTGCATTGTGTGGCTGTGCACCTGCATCATCATCCTCTGCAAATAAAATAATAAAAGTCAAAATTTTCATTGGTCTACAACTCTGTTGTATATATATATATATATATATATATATATATATATGTATACATATATATATATATAGGCCTATATATAATATATATATAGTATATATTTTTTGGTGATTTTTTGTAATGTCCTACAAACGGGCTCTTTTGGTAATAATTACAGTACTAAATTGAGACCAAAAGTTAAAAGAAAAGTACGCAAGCTTGTCTTTGAGTCGGGTTAACTCACTATAATCTAAAAAAAAATAATCTGCTATCAACTCCAAATATTAAGTTAGTTTTGGCTATATCTGCAAAAGCCTGGAAAGATTTTTTAATTTAGTAGACTCAAAATCGAGGTTGTTTGAGGCTTTACTTTACAGAATATAGCACTATTACGGTAGCTACTTGCCACCTGCTAATTTTCCCCACTGATTTTTGTCTACCTGGAGAGTTATTCCCAGGCCAGGATACCCCCCCCCCCCATTTTCTCGATGCATTGTTCCTCTTCTTTCCTATTGATTTTTTTTCCATCAGGTTATTTTCATTATACTTTTTTTTTTGTCTTTCGTGGGGATCACCCACCTTTATTTGTCCTCTTTTTTCATGATTTTCAATTTTTCGTTTCCTCTCCTATTATACAGAGATCTTATGCTGTACCAATATTTACATCGTTCACAATTCAAAACAATTTTGCATTTATACATTTATGCAATATAAAACAAATTTAAAAGAAAAATTAATTGAATTATATAAGCATACTTTTTTTTATGTATTATACAAACACACACCTACACACACACACACACACACACACAAATACATACATAAATACACCAACAAACACACACCCACGCCCACACCCACACACATACCCACCAATAACCTACACATATACATAGGCCTACGTAAAACAGCATACCCCCAAATAAAACAGACATACACTACAGTGTACTAATTATTAAATATTTTCCCTGATTTCCTCCTGATTTTCATTTTCTTTAACCTTAATTACTGTACCTTTGTAATAGACATTCTGTTTACACCTTTCACATTCTTTTATTCTTTTTTCCCCTTTTTTCCTTTACGAAATTTTCATTATTTCTTTTTTTCCCTTTTTTTTTGGTTTACATTTTCAATCATAAGCAAAGTGATGTACAACACTAATATCATAATGTTTACAATGCACACAAATTCAAAGTTCAAAATTTATGACAAACTTAAGAAAAAGAGACATTTCTCACTTTATACATTGTAATTAATTAAATTTGATAATAAGCTTATATATTTACAAAACCACAGATAAAAATTAATCAATTAGGAATTAGGCTAACGCTTTCAAAAGAATATTTTTTACACGTGACCATTTCATATTTGCTTTATCTATGTTACATGCGTATTCATTTTCAATTTGAAGTTTAACCTCTAATGTAAAAGAAATCCAAATAACCG
>NW_022685777.1:32317-38800 GCF_011630105.1 Anneissia japonica
AATATATTTCATTTAATTAATGTTATTTAATTTGTTTATCAGAAAATTAGGTTAATTTATGTTTTATAAAGTATGCGTATTATATATATAGGCTTAGCTCAACTAGCATTCAATTAAATACATTAGAAACACTGTTTTGTCTCGACGTCGTAATAATTATGTACGAAAGTGTATTCTTCAGGCCTATCAGTTTATCGATCTATGGAAGAAAGAATCCAACTACTCAATAATGTTGGAATATAGAATACATGCCAAGTTGGATGTAGCTAGAGCCTTGAGATTTAACAGGAAATAACTCAATTGACGTGAGTCGAGGGCCCGTCCAAGGGCCCCGAAAAATGTTGGGCTCTCTGGGTACTCTGAATATCTCTAGTGCTGAAATTAAACCTTAAAAATGAGTAGCTATAACAGGAACGATAGAATAATCTCACTACAATAATAATAATAATAATAATAATAATAATAATAATAATAATAATAATAATAATAATTAATAATAAAAATAATTTAATATTGGTTGCCTTTTTGCCCTTTAAACTGTTTCATTTTGCTGTTATTGTGATGTGGGTCTATTTGTTGAAAAATGTTTAAATGTTGATTGTTTAGATTTTTCTGCTTGAACCCTTTACTTTCATAAAATTCAACCCATTTTGAGTGATGAATAAAGAATGATTTGATTGTATTTGAATCGGAGACCTAGAGATCCCCGCGTTTTAGCGCGCACAGAGGCTACCACCAGTTTAGGCAACTGAGCTAAGCTGCTCTGCTACCTGGTTATAAATCTATAAGGTACCATTCCAATATTTAATAATAGGCTCTATTACAGTAACACTATTAAAATTCAGAGACGGACAAAAATTTACTTTCGCCATAATATATTGTACAGCAAGCCTACGACTTCTGGATCACTTTTTCTTCAGGTCATCTAATAGGCTTGAAAATATCAATATAAAGACGTTTGAGTAACAAAATTCGTTGATTGTTTTTAATAAAGTGTTACGTTGATACCAAAAAGTATGTTGCTCTGAAACATGATAAGGCCAATCTGAATAAAATGACCCGATCGTCCTTTAATGTCCTATTGATACATTATTTACTCCATTTCAACATGCTGTGTATAATATTTAATAATAGGCCTACTATGATGGATAACCATGTATTATATTCTTTATTTACTGACAGGTTTAAAGTCGGAGGCGGACTTTAAGGTGGGTAGTTATGCAGCCGTCCGGGGGTCATACATTTTTCAAAAAATTAAAAGAAAATATTTTGTCAAAAGCGGTTGTATTATTAGATTGCTCGGTAGTAGTAAGTAGGGGCCTATCGCCTTTCAGGGACTCATTTGAACATGGAGGAAGTAAGCGTTTCCCTAGAAAGCACACAGGCATTACATAACTGGTCAAACCTCCATAGTGGTGCATCCAGGGGCATAGTTAAAAGAACCCCTTCTAATAAATCTGCCAAATATTGATGTTTGTGGGATTTTGGTCTATTTGGTTTTTTCGGAAATTATAGAAAATGTTACGTATTGTTAAGGCGTTGTAGGAGAGTGCTGAGTATCAGTGTTACTGTAAGTAAAAGTATCCTACCCTCTCCAGGGCCAATTTGGACTCGGACTTCGCCCAGAAAGCACATGCGTTACTTAAGGCTTGGTAGTAATGTGTTAGGTAGTAGTAGGAGTGCACCTCCCCCCCCCCTCTGCGCTATCCGAGAGCTCACGAGTTACGCAAATGGGTCCTGTTTATTTTAATATGATATGCCATAATTGAACTTAATGGGACAATACATGAAACACTACACCGTTTCTGATATATAAACTGCAATACATTATTAAGCATCGGAAGAGCTTTCCAACGATACCAAACACGACTACTTTTTTATGAGTTTATATACTTATTCTTATTTTATACACATTTGAAGTTCATTTTGCGGATATTTTAAAACAAATAAACACTTATTTTTTAATTATGTTCTATTCTGGCATGAGTGACAGTTTTTATATGTCTGGTTTGTTGCCTGTATAGAAATTATGATTTTAGACACCAACATCATATCTGTAGCTTATTTAGTTCCAATTATATGCACATTTTAAATAAATTTGGCGGCCATTTTTCAAAATGGCCGCCATTTGTATACCAGGTGAAAAATCAAGTGTCAACAGGGCTTAGGGTGACCAGGACGGATTAAATAGGATATCTGGCTATATTGACTACTTCAACATTCCACTCCCCCTAACTTGATTTCTAGGCCTCTTTTTTAATTTTTTTCCTAGTCTAAATTGGCCGTTCTTTTCATTTATATGGGTTTTCACTTGTGAAAATGTCTGAGTAATGTGTAAAATAACAGTTTGCCCCAGTTTTTATTTCGGAAATTTTCGCTTGACAGGAAGTCAACTGATTCACTCAACCGTAACGAGCTGGTAACGACAATGATGAGAATGGTCGTCGGGAGCGAAAATTTGAAAATTTGGGACTGGCGAAAATATTCAATAATAATAATAATTATATAATAAGTCGATTGCATTTTTGAAGAATGAATTTTTCAAAAAAGATATGTTTGCTGGCCCTGGATAAATAAGTCTTGGAAGTGGTCAAAGGCGTCGATCCATGGTTGAAAGTGGGGGGGGGGGACAAAATGAAAAATAAAGCCTTTGGTCGTACGTTCAAACCTTGGTTGGGGACCAGGGGGCGAAGCCCCCGGAAGCTCTGGCGCCTATAGCCTTTCAATTGATTTTAAGCAATACAATTAACATTTATTTCCATACGAAATTTGTATCCAGTGGCGGATCCAGTGATTTAAAATAGAGCTGGGCCCAAAGACTGACTTTTACAGATGGAGGGAGTAGACCATGGTTGCAGATGAGGTAAGAAAATTTATGATTATGGCACCTCTATTGGTCGGAAATGGCACTCTCAGACTGAATTTGAATATAATTTTCATTTTTTCCACTTTCAGATCGAAAAAAAGGGATGGTGTGCCGGCTTGGCCTCTTGAATCTGCAAAGCCTTGAAGTTTTAAAAATTATTCTTTTTAGTCATAATTATGCCCGCTTATATATTTCGTGCAAACTAACATTCATAAAAATAATGATTTATTATCTTCTGATTAGCTTGTGACGTATTCAAAATTCGAACCATGAAAAACAAATAAGCTTAAAACAATCATTAATTTTAATAGTCTTTTTGCATGTACAGTACTTTTCAAATCAATCAAGAGGTTTTTGCTTTTCTCCTCTTTTTGAATTTCACTTTTGTCTAAGTAATATTGCGACTACACTATTGTGAGTGGAAATGCCGTCTAATTTACGATGAAACAGGACTAGGGAGATAGGGAGCACACAAAATATTAGATTTACTTAATTTATCATTACCAGAAAGCAAAATAGAGGGGGGACAGGGAGGGACTTGCACAATTTTGGAAAGTAGATCACCTTAGCCCCAACATTGATGGAGCTGAGGGAAAAAATTATGACTATGACACCTCTAGTTGGTCGGAAATGTCACTCTCAGACTGAATTTGAATATAATTTTAATTTTTTTCCACTTTCAAATCGAAAAAAAAAATAGGGATGGTGTGCCGGCTGGGCCCCTTGAATATGCCACTGAAATATTCATAAAAAGTTTTTAAAATTATCCTTTTAGTCATAATTATGCCCGCTTATATATTTTGTGCAAACTAACATTCATAAAAATAATGATTTATTATCTACTGATTAGCTTGTAACGTATTCAAAATTCGAACCATGAAAAACAAATAAGCTTAAAACAGTCATTAATTTTAATATAGTCTTTTTGCATGTATAGTACTTTTAAAATCAATCAAGAGTTTTTTGCTTTTCTCCTCTTTTTGAATTTCACTTTTGTGTAAGTAATATTGCGACTACACTATTGTGAGTGGAAATAATGCCGTCTAATTTACGATCAAACAGGACTAGGGCGATAGAGAGCACACAAAATATTAGTTAGCATTTTGATTTCACAATAAATTTGTAATTTATTTAATTTATCATTACCAGGAAAGCAAAATAGAAGGGGGACAGGGAGGGACTTGCACAATTTTGGAAAATAGACCACCTCAGCCCCACCATTTGGGGCCGAGGAAAGAAAATTTATGATTATGACACCTCTAGATTACCGGAAAAGGCACTCTCAGACCTAAATCATAATTATAATTTTCCTTTGTTTTTTGCCATTTTTAAAAAATAATTTTGAAAAATTTAGGGTCGGCTCGGCCCCACTTGAATCCGCCACTGATTATTATGACGTCATTGCGAGATTGCGTCAACGTAACATATCCGTGTCAAAGGCTGTATAATTATTGTTTAATAACATGGCTATATAAAATTCAATTGACTAACTATAATTTTTTTTGAAATTAGGAAAAACAGTAATCCTGTGTATGTAGAAAATATTGAACACTAGTATATACGTACGGGTCATAATAATATACAAAAGGAATAAATCGTTTATAGTAGAAATAAAGTATACACGCTTCCAATTTTAACAATGTTCAGTACATTGTTTTCACAATAAATTTAGCCTCTGATAGCTGCTGCACCGATAAAATCGATCTAGTTGTTTCTGAGATGGTTACGAATGTATAAATAATTGCGTTTTTACACTCGGTTTTGGTCCGGAAAATACGTACCGCACTTGGAAAAGTGAAAAGACAAAATTCATGAGTCATGCGTAATTGTTATTCTTTCCATTCACTTTTAAAACTGGGGTTTTAATTATAGAAGATTGGTGAAAGGCGGGTTGGGGGGATAATCGATATGATGTCCCCACTACTTTGAAAAGTTGGGGGGGGGGGACGTGTCCGCCCTGTCCCCCACCGATCGACGCCCATGGAAGTGGTGATCTTAGAAATGGCGTTAAATAGGTTTCGTTACCAACTTGCCATACCTGTGTAGGCATAGCTTAGCGTAGAGAATACGGAATATTACTCTACTGCCTGGCGCGACATAGGCCTAGGTTCCCTAGTTTAGGCCTAGTCATACAAACTATAGTAATGATTAAATCCATCGAACTATCTAGGCCCTACTTAAAAAAAAAACCAGAGGCGTCGGAAGCTAATTTTATTGGTCCGTCCAAATAATATACATAGTCGTCATTGCATTAACATGACTTCTTTTCATTAGTTTTGTCTTTGTCTATAGCTCAAAACACGCACTATTCTATTATATCAATCATTCATACTTGTACTATATCATTTAACCATTCATGCTTTATTATTTATATTTGTCACCATGGGATTCCATAAATATTAGTGTACATACAATTAATAGTAGTTAAACATTGCTTTAACAGTAGAAATGATATATTTAAAAATGATGTTTTACACTGGCCGATGTATTACCATACGGCCTGCTCAGTATGTTGCAAAAATAACTCTAAAATAATTGACACATATTCGTCTCGAACCTGGGCCACGTCATAGTAATTTTTTTAATCAAAAAAGTGTAAATCGATCAGTTGAAATGATTGATAAGAATCTATCAGTTAATAAGTATCTTATCAAAATTGCCGATTTTCCCTGGCGTTTATCCTACCACCCTGACCGGGACTGAGGGCCTGAGTAGAATCCATGTAGTAACGTACGGTACCTTAATCAATATTGACCCTCCACTCAAAGTTGATTCTCCTGATTCTTATTGCTCTATTGAGTACTTATCACCTGATAGATCTGTCCATATGATGGGAATACCTACATTATTACATGGCCCTCCTGCCATTAATATACCAAAACTTTACTAAATAATTCTAAATAATATACTAGAAGTCTGTTATTTGAAAATCTAACGTATTCATCTACCTTAATTCAAAAGACATTTAATAGGTTTACTGAATAATGCATAGCATATTGTAACCTGTGTCCCTATATTCATAACACATGATCAATTTAAATCAATTTAATTAGTCAACTCGTATAAATTTAATAGGCGCACATTCATTGTTATTCATATTGCATTATATACGGTAATATAACTTTGTTTCTGTTTCTTGCATTTTTATTTATTCATGGAGGAATATGAATACTGTATCCTGTTTATACATAACACATGTTTTATTTAATTAGCATGCTGTCGTTATTTTATAGCAAAATGCTAGGTTTTTATAGTTTTAATATTTACTAAAATGACAGGTCTGTTTCTGAGATACACCTAGTAAATTTGAAGCAGTGAATTTTATTTTGACTTTTACTACTATTTTAAATTGTTAATATCTATCTAGCTGTTTTGTCGTGTGATTTTTAATTTAATTTTATCCTTCTTAACCATGACAAAACAAAGGAAAAACAAATTCGTATTTTACACTCTATTGTCTATTATTTTAAAATAGACAATAGAGTGTTCTTGAATCCAAAATATTTTTTTTAGGTATTTCACAACATCCGTCAACTTGTGTAAATATAATAGACTTATAGTCATTGTTAATTATATTGCATTATATAATGCGTTGGTGTTTCTCGCACTTTATTTAT
>NW_022685777.1:38975-49025 GCF_011630105.1 Anneissia japonica
CCAAATTTGAATATGCAAGTTGTGTTTGATTGCGTCAGAGAAAGTAGAATTTGGCTTACAAACGATATTGAGTTCTAAAATTATTGGTCCGGCCAAAACCGGACCAGCCGGACAACTTCCGACGCTCTTGAAAACTAGCTCAACTTTGTGCGGAAAATGACTAGGAAAAATGTGCACGGAACTTAGCTTCTGCATGATACATTGGCAATAGTTATATATTATTCAGATTAGTTTAAAGGCTAATTTTCGGCAAACTCTGCTCGGAAATACAACCACCTGCCTTAGGCGTGGCCCTGCTGGGCCTAGTTCTATGCTGGATCAAAACCTAGTAGAGGGTCAAATGTCCAGCCATTTTGATGGTCAAATACAGGGGCATTATTATGTTACTGTACATTAGAAAAGATTGAGAAACAAGATAGTAATAATAATAATTTTAAACTAATTTTTATTTTTATATTACAAAAAAGTATATATTAATGAAATAATTAATTTTATTCAAAATATTTTTTTAGGTCGTGGCTCTGTTACACCACTTCTGCAATGCATTTTAATATGGGCTTTTCACAGTGATGGTTAATTAATTTTCAACAAAAATTATCATTGATGATTAGAGCCGGAATGTTTAATTCCTTATAAAGATATTGTAATATCAATACTAATTATTTTTGAATGGTGTAAAAGAATAGTCACTCTAAATTTTTTAGCTGGTCTGTTCAAACTTTTTATTGTACTTCTCTTCTTACGTTGGATATCGATGGCTTCATTTGGTAGTGTTTAACAGGCTAAAGAAAGCTGATATCCTATCTTGCACTGTGTGGGCGATTAGAGACAAGTTCCCAGAAGCTGTGAAGCTGTGCCCTGGGTTTCTTTGATGCTTTGATGATGATGAAATAAACTTTGTGTTGGAAGAATTATTTATAATTTGTTATGGAAGATACCTGATAAGTCCATCCTCATTAATGCAACAGATCTTATCTAAAGGATTCATTATTGAAAAATCATGTGACATCTGTTATCTGTTTTTTTTGACAATCTCATCGCTCATGGTAAAAAAAGGAAATGTTGTCAGCATAGACCTAGAGCTTTTGTATATCTGTACCAGTCAATTGTGTGTAACCTTCCAGAGCTAGTCTGTAATTGAAATGGTTGCTATTGATGCGGATAGGCCGGAAAAAATGATTTGAAGAACATTTTGTTGTTTTAAGTACAATGTTTTTTGTGTCTTCCCCATTCTTTTCCCCATTCATATTTTAAAATTTGAAGCTACTACAGTATGAATTAGAATTTTGTGTACAGTAAATAAATGTAACTTGTTCTTCCCTATTATTTACATTGGTATAAACTAACTATAAATCAATACATTTAATATTTTGATAATATAATAAATAGAGTGTGTTAAATGCAGTGATATATATCGTGATACCGACTGCTTCAATGCTGCTTTATTCTGTGTACAGTAAAACAATGTTATATTAACTGTGAGAAAATACACTTGTAATAAATTATTTGCCATCTACAAGGATGATAAATTGTGTTTCAAAATATTTATCTAGTAACCAGTAGTCTTGAATTTACTGTATGTACAACAATAACCAAGTGAAGCACCAAAAATATGGATGTTTATTATCATCATCAAAGAAGAAATCTTGGCTATGGTAAATAATACAATCAAATAATACAAATAAGACAATCAGACATCATAAATAAGCACTGCAGTTAAACTTGAATAAGACGACTTTGCCATACTCTAATATTTTTTAGGTCGATCTAATTAAATTACATGCCAAATTGTTGTGTTTTCCATTACCGTAAGTGTAAGTCAAATTTTGTTAAGGTCAAACAATTTCTCAATGGCATTTCGGATAGGACATAGACAAGTTCAACTATATATTTCAAAATACTAAACAAAAAATGGTGTACGACAAAAAATAGCATAACTTTACACAATACTGTACAAAGCCATTATTAAAATAGTTGTTCCTGTATATAGACACATTTTCTCACTGCATTATCAACTTCGCACAGTATATATTTCAAAATTAATCCTCACAAATTTTGTTTTATAATTCTGGGTCACATATTCGCTTCAAAACGATTACTATTGAATGGGATTACACTGCATAAAAAAAAAAAAAAGTAAAACAGGTACAGTAAAACTGGTACAGTATTTAATTATTTATTTATTATAAATTTGGCATGCAATATAAACCAGATGCTGCAATATAAACCAGATGCATAAAAAAAATGTTAGTGTTAGTCCAGCAGCTAGATATAGTTTACATGTACATACTCTGCGATTTATATAGACCTGTTTTTTCATGCTCCTGATATTTTTGGTCATCTATTTTGGCCATTGGTATTTTAGTTACTATTGGTGATAGAGAGTTAATTTTGGTGCCAAAATGTTCGGAAGGATCATGTTTCTGTTCACTGTAATGAAACATTTTTCCCAGAAAGTACCAGAAAAAAATTATTACCAAAAAACTCGTATTTTTTTTGCCCAAAAAACATGTTTTTTAAAATAATTTCCTATTTTGTCAAGGAGGTTTTGGTAAAAATTTTCAAAAATCAGGAAATAATCCGAAACTCTGTTAGTATTTGTGCAAAGAGTTGAATTTGGTGCAAATTGTTTATGATACATGTATTTATATTGTAAGATCCAAATCATTAGTTTGATTACTGTAAAGGTTACCAGGCAAACCAGGTTGTGCTATGCTAATTGCTAATTAGCATACCTATTGTTCTGCTTAGCTGTGTGGTATTTGTAGTGTGCAGTTTTAGTGTAGCAGCCAAGAGAGTAAGGTTGAATTGTCCACAACTGACTTATCTATGTCATTATTGTATATTAGCAAGCAAGAAGCTAGGCTTGTTTTTTTAATTTTTATGGCTGTAATGATCAATTTATTAAGGCACAACCTTTGGTGAGTTTATTTTATATGTTATTATGTTTATTTTGGAATAACAGTAATCATTTGATGTTAATTGCCACACCCAGTTGGTGTGTGTAATGTAGGCTTATAGATAAGCTTAAAGAAGCCGATGAATTGTTGCTGATAGTAAATTATGATTATTTGTTATTTGTATATGATAATCTGTATTTCTGTATTTGCAATGCACTTGCTGTTTATTTGTAGACAAACCCTTTCTTTGTATACTTTCAGTTAATCGATTCTGTGCAGTTCTCTATATTTCTGTACGGTCTTGTATGGTTCGTTCATTACGGTTTTAAATGGAAATGGATGGAAGTAACATTAAAAGTATTCTGAACCGTATTAACAAGTGTGGAAAGTATTATTGACGTTGACCAGTTACATATATTATTTATTAGGCCTAGCTGTTTTGATTATGGAACGGTTTTTTTTTCCCAAAACTAGTTAATTACCAAAAGGCACAATTTTTACAGCAAGAAATCATGATTTTTTATAGTGTTCATATTTTCAAGGCCATCAAATATTTTTATTCAATAAATACTATAAAATGATAGTTAAATTCACATTAAATAATTATAACTATACTCTATAATAATAATAATATATACTCTATCCATAAAAATATACTAAAGTCTAATTTGAAATAGCTGGTTTTGGTAAAAGTTTGTACAAATCAGGGGAAAAAAACTGTTTTAGTATTTATGCTGAGATAGAATATTTTCTAAAGAAATTATGAGGAAAAACATCTTTATAAAACCCTGTTTATAGGTCAAATATGATTTATAATTTTTCTTATTTTCTAGGCTATTAAATGTTTTCACTTATTCAGTAGTGACAAATGATAGCTTAAGTGACTAATAAATTAAACCACAAATATATTATATATATATATATATATGTAGTAGGGTGTATTTTTGTATATTTTTTTAGTTAATCTTAAGAACCTTTAAATTTATTCTATATTATTTATTTCTATTAATCCACTATCCCTTATCCAAAGAGGCTATACAATGGAATACTGTTTTAGCCTGTAGGTTAATGACCCATTGAACATTCCATTTTCTATAGTCAAATAGATACCACCAGCTAACCCTCTCCCGAGAGTTGGGTGGTATGCTGTCGACATACCTGGGGAAGTAAGGGAAACGTCTTGTCAACATCAAATGATGTATTACCGGACACAGGAAATCGGGAATGGACAGTGACTTTGGGTGTTGCCTGAGGCTAAAGGACCAATGATAATTGAATATTCGAATGAGTAGGGTGGAGCCAGATCCCATACATATACCCAGAATATCCAAGGAAACAAAAAAAAAAAGAACAGGAAAGAAGGAAAAAGACACAGCAGAGAAAAAGGAACACTGAGAGATCCCGATCGGAACTCCAGCACACAGTATAGTCCTATAGTCGGATAGACTTAAGATAAATGTAAATCTTCTTCAGAAAGCTGTTGACTGGAAACCTTCCTGAATTAAAAAATGAAGAAGAATTACTACTCTTTTTTTTCCACTATTTTCTTGACTTGAATCAGAAGAACAGTTTGATTGGCTGTAACAGTTACCGGTACCAAGTGCAACCAGACGATTGCAAGTGGAAGCGATTTTTGACTTTGTTATATCATTGGAACTCGCTGTTTTGCCATATATTCTAAACTCTATTTTTGTTGGACTTCTTGCATTTATTATTATTTTACTTTCTACAAGCGTACGCTGCATTGCCGACGGTCTCACGTGAGTAGTTTGTTAAGTTAGGTCCAATTTATAAGTCCCTATTGTAATCCCCATTGCCCAATAAATCATTATTAAGTATATAACTAGAAAAGGTTCCTCTTCTTTTATTTGTGGCCATATATGTAAACATCTACCGACTGAGCCTGCGTGTAACTGGAACCCGAGCCCCCACGACGAATTAAGTGACGGATTCGCTTAATTCAAGTAGTGGTCACCCGCTACATAAAATAAATGAAGTAAAAGAACAACATTATTAATGTGTTTTGTTGTGAATGAACTCCAAATTAACTATTGCAATTCACAAAATGATATTATTAATAAATTTAAACAATATAATATTTATACAAATGTACCTAATTTAACTTTAAAAGGGCTGGTTTTTTGTATATAAAGTATAAATATTATATATTTTCAAAATTTATTAATAACATAACTTTATATATTAATTGCCAAAATTAAACGAATAAAAACATTTGGCTTGGAAAACAATGAAATTATAAAATTCCGCATAAAATACATTTATCCTGAACAATTATTATTGAGATCAAAAGCAACTCTTGCACAAAATACTACATACTAAAATACTACTAACATGTATTTACATGATTTATTAATGCTTATTATTAAACTAACATTAATTTTGATGATAAATGACTGAGAAATACCAGGATGGTGTCCAGTGGAGGGTTACTTCTTTACTATAATTATTAAATTGATTGTAACATGTCTTCCCTTGAAATTCCGGCACCGAAATCTGGACTCATAAATACCGGGTTGATGTCCAGCGGGGATAGTTTTTACCATATTCTACTTAAGTGATGGTGTAGTTAAGCCCAAACTTATAATTCCTTGCCCCAAAGCCTGCACTCTGACTTAATAGGTTGGTATCCGGCAGAGATAGGTTATATTAAATTTGCATTGTTTTAGGTAGCCTTCTTAATGTTTATTGTATTATAGCAGAACCATATTGTAAAACAGTCTTACCATCAAGTATATCCTGCATGAATGTGTCATAATTAAATGACACTATTTTAATTCATACTAATAATAATAATAATAATAATAATAATAATAATAATAATAATAATAATAATGTAATTTTAAAGACAATTTATTTTTAAAGTTCAGAAATACATGTTTTCCGAGTAATTTGAGGCCAGATTCAACTTCGCTGAACAAAGTAATAAAATCACTTTATTTGCCAATGCATTAAAATTTCATCAGTATAAAAATAGTCTCAAGAATACAATATATATATAACACAAAAAAAAGGCAAAGAAAGGAACAGAACAAATACCCAAGGTCTTGCAATTAAAATGGGACGAGTTTTTTTTTTTGAGGTCGCTATTCATAGAGTGAAGACGTGCATAGTTCTGAATCAAAAATTGGATACCATACTTAGTCAACTACAAGTCTAAGGCTGCAGACTAAATCAAGTCGAAGCCCGGCTTGACTTTTCAGAGACAAATATTAAGGTGCAGAAAGAGGATATGCGTAATGTTGCAAGCAAGATTGAACTTCTTGCAAAAGAAAACAAAGAAATTAAAACTTCGTTGGTTTTTCAAAGTAAAGAAATAAGTGATATTAATATGAGCTTCACTAAAGGCAAAAATGCACCTAAAAACGTATTAAAACCAGTGGAAGAAAAAATAGACGAGTTGGAATACAGACTGAGAAGAAATAATATTGTGATCCATAATCTACCGGAAAATTATGAGAAGGAGAGAAGTGGTAAGTCCCTCGCTAAATATTTTCTCACAAATCATATGCAACTTGAAGGGGCAGAAAACATTGAAGTAGACTGCGCTCACAAGACACCAAATACGTATAGACAAGATGGGAAACCAAGGGTCATACACGTTAGATTACTCCGATATCAAGACAAGATCCACATCCTTAGGAAGGCCAGAATTTTGTTAAAGGATAACCCCATTAATAATAACACTATATATATCTCGGATGATTGTGTCGAAGAAAGCGAGAAATGCACGTCAACTTCTGAGAGACAAGTATCTCCAGAACACAAAACGAAGTTTGGGAAGTATAAGTCTTTTACTCCAGATTTTGAATATACAGGATGGAGCCAGCTATTCACCTCTCCCTCGCATTCTTCTAGAAGAAAACATTTTATTAAACTGAAATGTCTTTTTGTTGTATGTATATATTTGTACTTCTATTAATCGTTGCTTTTCTTTATTTTACCATGCCATATTTTTCAAAATTCAACACTTCTATAAAGTTAAGGTTTGCTTTATTTGTTGTCTGTTTTTCATTTCTGTTTTTATGCTACTAATTTTTTCCCAAGGTTATATTTGACCTTTGTTTGTGGAATTACGATGTTTGGAAAGAAATATAACATGCAGTGTATGTACATTCAGAAAACAGTTTTGAATGTTTTCATATTTAGAGAAATTGCCCAAAGTGATTTTACTAATATTTTATCAAATATGCCTTGCAGCCCTAAATTGTACAAGTGTAAATCCAATTATTTATGACTGTTATAAGTATATGTTCTCTTAATGTTCGTGGATTGCGAGACCACATTAAGAGACATACAGTCTTTAGCTGGTTTCGTGATCAGCCTTACTACTCCATTTTTCTGCTTCAAGAATCGCACTGCACAAAAGCTCCATCTATCACAGTTTTGGTACGTCAAATTCAAAAGGTGTATGTATACTTCTAAAATCAAATTTAACCTGTAAAATGGAAGATATTTACTCGGATGATCATAATTGTGTACTCATCCTTAATATTGTAATCAATGAGAAACCCTTGACATTGGTTAACTTTTATGGCCCGAATATTAACAATGATATCTTTTTTTCTACACTGATAGATAACATTATTGAGGTTGCAAAATATCCTTGTTATAGGTTGAGACTTTAACACAATTTTAGATTGTAATTTAGATAAATTAAACGGAAATGGTGTGGACTTGATTATTTTCTTGATCACAGGACCTTCGGCCATATATTACTGTAAATCTATTGAAATATCACTAGGCTTTAAAAGCGATCACTCTCTTGTCACCCTGTCGATTCAGAGCTCCAACCTCCCCCGGGGACCGGGTCTCTGGAAAATGAACGTACAGTATTTAAAAAATGAAAGTTATATCCAATCGATTAAAAGAGTCATAGCGGAGACTGAAACGGAATGCAATTCTGCAAATTGTAGCCCAAATGGGAGATGATGAAATTTAAAGTACGGGAGAAGTCAATTCAATTTGCAAAAGAATTTAACAAAGAACAGAAACAGAAATCAACCCAACTTAATTTAGAATTAAAGGAACTTACAAACCAAAATACAAATGAAATTGAGATTAATAATGAAATTACGGCCAAACAAAAAGAAATAAATGATATTTATGATCGAAAAGCAAAAGGCTCTACGATTCGATCACGTGCCAGATGGATAGAATCTGGTGAAAATGCACTAAGTATTTTTTTAATTTAGAGCGAAGAAATTACAATAAAAATAACATAACAAAACTTAAAAGTCTAAAGAAATAACAGATCCAAAAGAAATTTTAAATGAGGAGGATCTTTTTTATGAACAACTTTATACTGAAAGTGATAATAGTGATTTGGATAAGATTGGATTTATGAATACAGTCCAGAATGATAAAATCCAACTAAATCTCTCAGAAAAATGTTATTCGAATATATTAGAAGTAGAATATATAGAAGCCATTTAGTCAATGGAGAATAACAAAACCCCGGGTACAGATGGTCTGCCGGTAGAATTTTATAAACTTTTCTGGTGCGACATTAAAAAAAATCCTTAGTAAGTTCCTTTCTATATTCAAACAAAATAGGCAATTTGTCAACATCTGTTTTTAAATGCAAAAAAACTTGTAACAACGTGTATCATTCCATTGTGGAGGGTATTGGTACTGATGTAAGTGAAATAGAACACAAATGGTCCGATATGGGTATACTGAACATCCAAAAAATATTCTGTGTACTTCATAAACTGCCAATTGATAATAAAATAAACTTTTTCAGTATACATTTATGCATAGAATCGTTTTCACCAATGTTTAAGATTAGTCTGGTAAGGTCTGAAATATGCTCTTTCTGTAATAAGGAAAAAGATCATCTCTTACACATGTTTGTTGAGTGTAGAATCAGTCTTCCTTTGTGGGAAACTACTAAAGATTTTATCTTTAATGAAACTAATACAGTAATTAATTTTGACACAAAAAGTATCTGCTTTGGAGAGCCTGATTTACCGCCAATTGTTAATTCTTTCATATTGTTCACTAAATATTATATCTATAGCTGTAAATTACAAAATATAATTCCTTATTTCAAGGGTCTAAAACTCAGACTAGAAAAATAAACCGATGTATTTAAAATAAAATTAAGTATATTTTTATGGGTGAATTATAAAACATTTAAAAATATTATATATTTGTTTGCAATTTATTAATGTCGCTTTAACTCACTGCCAGTACTGTATTGAGTGAATTCGAACGTTTGATGGCCTTGAATATAAGAAAATTATTAAAATCATGTTTTTGCCAGAAAAACTGGGTTTTTTGGTAATAAATATTTTCTGGTTATTTTTTAAGAAAATGTTCCATTAAAGACTAATTTCACTCAATACTGGCTAATGAGTTAAAGTGACATTAGTAAATCACAAACAAATATATATATATATATATATATAATATATATATACATCAAATAAATTTTTATACTTCATCCATACAAGTATATGGCCTTAAAAATGAGAAAATTATTAAAATCATGTGTTTTTGCCCCAAAACAGGATTTTTGGGTAATAAATATTTTTTTCTGGTTATGTTTGGAGAACATGTTCCATTAATGCAAATAGAAATGCATGTTTTCCAAATAATATGAGACCAAATTCAACACAATCTGATAAATACTAACAGAGTATACGGATTTCTCCTGATTTTGTAAAAATTTTACAAAAACCGTCTTTTTTTAGGTTATGTCAATTATTTTTTCATGCACAAATTATTAGAATTAAAAAAAAATATTTTTTTGTGATTTATTATTGTATTAGCTATCACATTTTAATAAGTGGAAACAATCAATGGCTTAGAAAAATAGGAAATTATGAAAAAAACATGTTTTTTTATGCAAAAAACGAGTTTTTTGATAATAATTTTTTCCCTGGTACTTTCTGGGAAGAATATTTTATTACAGCGAATAGATACATGATCCTTCCGAACAATTTGGCACTAAAATAAACTCTCTATCACCAATAGTAACTGAAATGCAGAGGGTTTGTATTTTTTCCCCAAAAATGGATACTTTTGCATAAAAGCGGCCATTTTGGACCCGGGAACCCAATTTTACGATTGCTACATGGCCAAAATGGATGACCAAAGGTATCAGGAGCATGAAAAAAAAGCTGCT
>NW_022685777.1:49111-54675 GCF_011630105.1 Anneissia japonica
GGGGGGGGCGGGGGGGGGGGGGGGGGGGCCCGTCGGGGAGAGCTGCCGCCCCCCCCCCCCCTTCCGCCGGGGAGAAAAGCACAATTCGTCGTGGAGAAAAAATATTATATGTATTTTGTTGCTATATTTTAACATTTAAATGGAAAAAAATTAAAAGTGTTATTCATGGCTTTTTTTTAATATCTTATTATATCCTTGAATATGTAATGATTAAAAAAAAAAAAAAAATCAGTTTAATACAGAATTTTAATTTTGGGGCCATTTTTACCTACCTTTCATTTGGGGCCATTTTTACCGGGGCCATTTTTTCCTGGGCCATTTTTACCGTAAACCGTATAGAGCGAGGGGAGGATCAGAGAAAAGAGGCTGGATTGTTGTGTACATTTTACAGGAACCCATAATCCTGTTTTAATTTTTAGATAATTTATTTATAATTTCATTATACAGTACTATATTACAGTTTAGGCTTCCTAGTTCCATCATTATAACTATTACATAGGCCTATTTGCCTTTCATTATTCATATAGGCCCACATTTATTTAACTTATAATATGTAATTTTTTGTGGAATTTTTCTGAACATGAATTCGAATACAAAGAATTAGTTGTAAAATTAATAATATAGTACAGTACAAAAATGATATTATTATTGTTTAATTTATCATAGTCACTTCCTGTTCTTGGTTTTGTTCCCTGGTTTTAATTATGCCCTATGTTTAGCTAATCCTTTAACCATGAATGAATTAATTCCTCCATGCATTAACTATTATAGTACTACCCATACATAAAAATTCTATAGAACTTTATAGACCTTCTATAGAGACTAATCAATTTATACAGAAATTAGTATTTTCTATAAAATTGTTTTATAGAGGAACTAGTTTCTATAGAATTCCATAACATACTATATACACATATTTAATGTAATTTCAATGTTTTTAATTTTTTTTTGTTTCATTCAATATTTTATTGACACATTCGTGTCTGACCAGTATAGTCCTAACAACATGTTTTACATCTTGCATATTCTATAGAAATTCTATAGAATATTCTATACAAATGATATGACAAGTTCTCTATAATAAAACTAAAATTTCTATATTTATTCTATAAAAAATTATAGTCCTTACCTGTATTTTTAAAAATGTATTATAACAATTTTATAGGGATTATCTCTACAGGAACATATAAATACTATATAGAGTATAACATATATGAAATTTCAATATAAATTTATTATTTATAGTATATTCTGTGGAACTGTATAATATTCTAAACAGTCATTTTAAAAACTGTAACTTTTAATAGTCTATAGAAAATATATATAAAATATATATAAAAATTCTATGGAAACGTTTATAATTTGTAAAATTGTTTCTCTATAGAAAGTATATATAAAATAAATACGAACGCTATGGAAGTGATCTGTAAATGAAATATTAAAAATTATTTTGAAAATTATATCTATAAAAAAATTATGTATAGAATGTATATATAAAATTTATTCAAACTCTATGAAAAAATTCTGGAACCGCTAATAGAAAAGTTGCAATTCATCGAGTGTAGACGTATCATGCATACTCTCTCTAGCCCAACTGAAAAGACAAGCAGAGTTCGGTCACGCTACGCGGGGTATTCTTTAAATTTCCCGCTCACGCTGAAGTAAAAAAGGGCACACCTTATATCTAGCCACCAGGACAACATTTCATTTTGGATCTGCAAATAACACTGCTAACCAACATACAGTACATCATATTATATGAGGATTACTTCTAGACTGTTGGAATCAACATTTATTTTATTCGTTTTACTGTCCTTTTGTGATTGTCAACATATAAAAATTTATGCTAAGTCATGTTATTCGATCTTTGGAACGGGATACTCACTTATAAGAATACCAGACGGTACATTCCAGACTACAAGGGACCGATCGTGAGTACTATTATATTTATCGATAAGCAAATAACTCTTGCATTTAAGCTCTTTATCTTGGCCGGCGATGTGGAAACAAACCCAGGTCCGATAGAAACCAGACAAACAACATTTAAAGAAACGATGGGAGTAGAGCCTTCGTTAAAAACGTTTTGAAACAACTACACGATATGATAACAAATTTAATCTCAAAAATGGATAAAATGGCTACGGAACTTTCTAATATTAAGGGAGACATGTCAAGAGGCTTCACCACCCTAGCTGATAAAATTAGTGATCTAGAAAATGAAAACAAAAGACTGAATAACACCAATAAAGAATTATTGGCACAGCTCGACAAGCTAGAAGCCGAAATCCGTCGAAACAATATCATAATATATGGAATTCCAGAGGATGAAAGAAATGAGACATGGAGTGATTGCCAACGCAAAGTAAAGCAATACATAACCGAAAATTTAGAAATTGAAGGGGATGACTTCACGTTCGAGAGAGCCCATAGAATGCGCACTAAAACCAACCGACGACCCATTATAGCAAAACTTACAAGCTTTAAACAAAATGATGGAATAATGAAAAAGGCAAGGGCACGAAAAAAGGAAACTCATCTAGGTACCAACAACAAATGAAAACCCAATATCAGTGAAGATTATACAGCCAGAGTTCGAAAAATTAGAAAAGGCCTTCAACCGAAGATACAACAGGTAATGAAAATGGAGAATGCTTTAGGCTGAGATAGGATAAATTGTTTATAGGCGACGAAATATTTACATACAGTGTAAGTGAAAACAAGATAATAAAACTCACACAATAGCGACTCGGCCATGGTCCTACTAATGAACAATCACGTAACACCACATCGGAAGAAAATAAGCAGTGTTTGAACTGTATAGCTTGGAATATCAATGGTATTAGGAATAAATTATTTGAAACCGGTTTTATTGAATACGGTATGTTAAGAAATTTGATATCGTTTGTTTTAGTGAAACATAGGATAAATACCAGAATGACTATATCATTAAAGGTTATGATTGTATTTCTAAATTACCAGATAAAACCAGTCGTTATGGAAGACGTATTGGTGGAATAATGAGCTATTATAAATCTATTATGTTAGTTAAAGAGCTTCCGAGTATTTCAAATAATATTATTTGGTTACACGTTACCTCAACCTGAATTTGAATATAGTTATTGCCTGTGTATACAGACCACCAATCACTTCTCCTTATGCTATAAATGATTTCTTGGATATATTATCTAATGAATATTCACAATATAGCTCGCAACTGTCCGACTTGATATTTATTGTAGGAGATTTTAACGGTAGAACAGGTTCTGAAATAATGATTACATCACTTATCAAAATAGTTAATAGAATAATGACGTTAATATTGAAGATAATTATGTACTTGAATGTAGAATGAATGATGATTGCACAGTAAATAATTATGGTAAAGATTTGCTTGAGTTTTGTAAAGTTTCCGGTATGCAAATTGCAAATGGTAGAATCCAAAATGAGCTATCTAGTGGCTTTACATTTATAAGTTCTCAAGGCAAAAGCGTATGTGATTATATTCTTTCTAAAGCAAACAACTTTAAATATATATCATCCTTCAAAATTGACTAACGTATGGAATCGGATCATATGCCAATTAATTTTATCCTTCAGTTTGAAAATACTAGTAAATGGAATAATACTGAAAAAATAGACTTATCTATTGAAATTCCAAATATATTTAAATTTTCTGATAGCTATATTGATGCAGCCCGAGCACGATGGAAGCATAACATTATTGAAAATATTGATCATGAATTTATGAATGCCCCCAGTGAAAACAACGTTGACAATGCAGTCTTATGTTTATGTCAAATGTTTGAATATGTATGTAAAGGTTTTAAATACACACGGTGAGGTAAACCCTCAACACGTATATAAAGAAACGGGATGGTTTGATAAAGAGTGCATGAATCTCAAAACACAGGTTAAAAAAGAATTAAAGAAATTTAAACGCATGTACACACAAAGTTCACTAGATACATATATAAAAATAAA
Organism: Anneissia japonica; assembly: GCF_011630105.1. Lineage (NCBI taxonomy): Eukaryota > Metazoa > Echinodermata > Crinoidea > Comatulida > Comatulidae > Anneissia > Anneissia japonica. The sequence continues at coordinate 53,093 of NW_022685777.1, forward strand.
AAAGCAATACAAAACGTTAATAAAGAAAAAAAAAATACGACTTTCAAAATCTTAAACGTCACGAGATTATTAACGCACTGGATACAAATAATAAAAACTTCTGGATGAAATTGAAACAAAAAAAAAAAGTAAAATTTGATCTGTCAAATTTCAATTCACCAATGCTACGAACACTTCAATAATCTTTTTTAGGCTGAGGCTATCGGCACTGCCGCAGTGCGAAAAAAAGCTGCTGTTTTCTATCGGCACTGCCGCAGTGCCAAAAAGCTGCTGCTTTCTATCGGCACTGCTGCAGTGCCAAAAAGCTGTTTTTTATCGGCACTGCCACAGTGCGAAAAAAGCTGGTATTTTCTATCGACATTATTGCCGCAGTGCGAAAAAACCTCAGATTTTCTATCGGCACTGCCGCAGTGCCTAAACACTGCAGTTTTCTATCGGTACTGCCACTCGAAAAGCTGCTGTTTAATTTATCAAATGGATGTTTTTATATATTGACTATGGTATCAATAATTGGTTAGGTCTAGCCTAGCCTATAATATTGTTACCATTATATTATATATGTTTCACAATTAAATTATAATTATTTCTAATTATTTAATATATACATAACCTATATCTAGGCCCATACATAAAACAAAAAATAAAACAACAAACATTTAAAATAAAATAGTAGTAGTAATAATAATAATAATATAATAATAACAGTGCTCGAAATGAATAAAAATTGTTTAATTAATGAGATGAATCAGCATATATTAAATGAACTTGCGTCTATGCAAAACCTGTTTTTTTTTTTTAAATAATGGTGTTATCTATTTTATTCTGCTGTTTTAAAAAATAATCTTATAAATTATAAGTTTATTTTCTATGATAATTTTATTCACATAAATCATATTTTCAATGCTAGTATGGTTGATAAATAATACATAAAATAATAATAATAATAATAGTAATAATAATAATAATGAAGGTGCTCGAATAATGCTTTAATAAAGAATTATTAATACTTCAATAGGCCTATTAACGATAGTGTGATTAATAAGATATTTGTTGATTAATTTATAGAAATATATAATAGTTATAGGCCTATACCATTAATAATGATTCAGCATATTAAATCAACTTACGTCTATAGATGTAAATCTATAGACGTAAGTTGATTTAATATGCTGAATCATTATTAAATCAACTTACGTCTATAGATGTAAATCTGCTTTTTTTCAATAAAATGTTACCTATTTTATTCTGTTAAAAAAAAATCTTATAAAATACCGTACATTATAAAGGTTCATTGTAAATTATATGAGAATTTAATCCACATAATTTTTGTTTTCAATTCTTTAAGCATTTAAGCAATTCAGTGGGCCTAACGCTGGATGTAAATGTAAAACAAAAACAAAAAAAAAGCATCGCCAAAGTTTTTTCATGTATGCAAATGATAATACTATCGCGCGATTACACGCGTATTTTTGGTAAGCAGAGCTCAGGATGGTTCACACGAGGTGACGAATATCCGTCGAAATGCCGTATAAATAAACTGCAATTATGTAAATAACTTTCACAAGAACTTTACGAATATCTTA
>NW_022685777.1:55824-60627 GCF_011630105.1 Anneissia japonica
TTTTACATTTACGACGTATTGTTGATTTAATATGCTGAATCATTATTAATGGTATATAGGCCTACCTATTATATTTCTATAAATTAATCAACAATTATCTCATTAATCACACTATCGTAAATAGGCCTATTGAAGCATTATTGAAGTATTATTAATTATTCACTAAAGCATTATTCGAGCACCTCTAATATTATTATTATTATTTTTTTTTAATATATATTATTTATCAACCATATTAACATTGAAAACATGAATATGCATATGTGGATAAAATTATCGCAGAAAATAAACTTATAATTTATAAGATTATTTTTTAAAACAGAATCAATGTTTGTTTTTATATAAAAGCAGGTTTTGCATGGACGTAATTTTATTTAATATGCTGATTATTACTATTTCATTAATCAAACTATCGTAAAATTATTATTATTATTATTATTATTTGTTTATTTTTTGTTTTATGTATATGCCTAGGCATATATAATATTTATTATATACATATAATAATTTAATTAGAAATAATTATTTAAACTAATTGTTAAACAAATATAATATAATGTTAACAATAATATAGGCTAAGCTAGACCTAATTAATTATTGATATGATGAAGGCAAATATTTAGAACATCATTAATACAACACCTTCATGACAGTCCAGCCCTCCAAATCTTGTTTTAATAAATAACTGAATTCACTTCAATGGTATATTTTGATCTTCATTCATTATTATTATTATCATTTACTTTTTTTATATTTATTAATTATTATTTATTATCTGTATTCTTCTTATTATTTTATTATTATTATCATTATTATTATTATTATTATTATTATTATTATTATTATTATTATTGTCTTTGCCATTAACATTATCATTGTTTCTCTGGAAAGTCTTGTACAGGGCCATGTTCCTTTTTGCCGAACCAGTCTCATTACGTTTTGAGTGAAATAAAATTATGAATTATGAATTATACCAATGTCATCTATCGATAAAACATCGATTCGATTAATTAACAGCAGCTTTTCGCACTGTGGCAGTGCCGATAGAAAACAACAACTTTTTTTTATCATACAGAGCCTAATAATGAGCTGAATGAGTTTACACCTATTCCCGAACACGTTATTAATAATGACACGTTAAACCAAAACACTACGCTAGATGAAATTAAAAAAGCATTTGAGACTCAGTAAAACCGGTAGGCTCAGGGGATTGACGGTATGAATTTTGAATTTTTATTAAACTCACCTACGTTTTTCCTTGATATTTTGAAAACCATTTTTAATGTTATATTTAACCTAGGTAACTTCCCTAAACAATGGGCTACAAGCCTAATTGTTCTAGTTTTTAAGAAAGGGGAAAAGAACAATCCAGAAAATTACAGAGACATCTCCTTAATTCCAATATTAGGCAAAATTCTCTTACAAATTCTCAACACAAGATTAGTAAAATTTTTAGAAGATAATAATATTTTGTTTGAGGAACAAGCAGGTTTTAAAAAAGGATATCGAAAATCTGACATTGTATTTATTGTGGATACTATTATTTCTAGATACTTAAATAAAAAACGCGGTAGGGTCTTTGCATGTTTTGTCGACCTTAAACGCGCCTTTGATTCCATAAATCATGTATTACTGATGTATAGATTGAGACAGATTGGCGTAGCTGGTAGAATGTTAACCATTATAAATTCGTTATACCAAAATTTAACAGCTCATGTAAGAATTGACAACAAACTGAGTACCTCATTTGATTGTCTGATTGGAGTACAAGGTTCTCCACTTTCATCTTTTTTTTTCAATATATATATTAACGGCGTAAGCCATCTTTTTAATCAAGTAAAAGAAAAGATTCAATTTGGAGATTTTTATCTTAACCATCTTCTTTACGCCGACAATCTAGTACTTGTTAGCGATACTGTAAAAGGACTACAGAAATTGATTAATAAACTAGAATTATACTGTGATAAATGGAAACTCACTGTTAATATTGATAAATCTAAAATTGTTGTATTTAAAAAAGGAGGAAGACTCAGAAAAATTGAAAAATTGTATTACAAGAATCATCAATTACAAATTCAAACCTCATACAATTATTTAAGTGTTATCTTTAATTCAAATGGATCATGGAACACTGCTATAGAACACAACTGTCAAAAAGTAAATCAATGTTTATTTTTTTTTAAATCATTTATTCGTCGTAACTTAACATTCATACCAATCAGTACATGGAACTTTCTTTTTACGAAGCGAAATTTGGGGATTTTTCGATAATTCCAATATTTAAAAAACCCATATCAAATTTTGTAAATATTTATTATAAGTTGGAAATAATGCACCAAATGTCGCTGTTATCTCGGAATTGGGGAGACTACCGCTTAAAATAAATTGTTTAATGACCGTTATTAGATTTTGGTTACACATTATTTCATTAAATCAAGAGAGATTTGTATTTAAATGCTATGAGTTTCAGTTGAGGAAAGTTAGTAGAAACGAGAACTGCTGGGCACTACAGGTTAAAGATCTTGGAACATGGTATTAAAATGTACAATTTTAGATCATATTTTTGCCTTTAATTTAGCCTAATGTGTTAATTGTTAATTTACACGGAAAAATAAATTTCATAGCCATTTTACTGACTTTTGAGGGTATTTTTGTAACGGATTTTGTATCTCCCGAGTCGCTTCCCGAAATCTGTAATAAAAGCTGAAAATACATTGCTGTGTGTGATAACGCCATGAGGGGAACGCGGCTCTCTGTAGACTAGCAAGCTATAATACACGCGACGCGATCTATGGTTAAAACGAAGAATGTCTAGGACTGAAAACCCGTATTGTATATGATTTGGAGAGTTCGTCATCCGATGAATTTGACGAAGAAACATTGATTGTGGAATGTGAAACAGAAGAGAACGAGGCAAGAAGCATTGCAAATCAAAATGACCGACATGAAAGGAAGAATTTTAATGAAATTCAACCGTACATGTATGAGCCAGAATGCTCCGACTCAGAAGGTGGTGAGAATGCAAATACCGGGCGTGAACAACAAGCGGTTGTGGAAAGAAGTCCAGAAGAACTTCAACTTCCAACCCAGTCATTGAATTGGTCAGTAATAATAATATTAATACTTGAACTGGATACTACTAGTTTTTGGACCGTATAAATAAAACGGGGAGTGCTTATGCACTCAGATGTATGCTTGTGTACGGTGTTTGATTCGTCACGTGTATGTACGACGAATCCGACGGCTGGCCTAGCCTAGCTCATCTAGCAAAACTAGGCCGACTGGAGCCTAGCTAGGCTAGTGTAGATAGTAGTGTCCTCCAGATAGAAATAAGTGGGATATGCCTGTTGTTATTTATTAATTAATAATGCAGTCATAAAAACGTGCGCTGTTTTGCACTAGGCCAAGAATCATTTAGATACATCAGCCTTATACCTGCTTGACTGGGGTCTAGTAAATTACAGCAGGATAAGCTTATAGCTGTCAGGTCTCAGCTATGTTGCTGTTAGTTCTCAGCTATGTTGCTGTTGTTGCTTCTGCCAGGCCTACCCTAACATATTTACTGTACAGAATGCAGTAGTACTAGTAAAGTTTGACCTATTGTAGGCTCCCTTATTATCCTTATTATTATTATTAATATTATACAACATAAGTCATTGAAAAAAAATCTTACCTTTTTTTTGTATTTTGTAGGTGCCAGTGTGGACACTGCCAGATACTTCCCACATATCGGGAATGTAGATGCTGCGCAGAAATTACAGCAGTACAAAGACGACTAGAAGAAGGAGTAACAATGTACAGTATGACAGGGCTGCTTACAATTGTATTACAGAACACCATGGATTTGTTGCGGCTTGCTTGAACATTCATGTGCTTGAAATTGCTTGGCTCCAGTACCGGCAACAATACAATGCCGTACATGAGGGTGCAGAACATAAACGCCATTAGCCTATCGACAATTGGCAAGGTGGTGTTGGGGATACTTGCGTAGGAATTTGAGAGTGGTGTTACCCTCATACGAGCACATTTCCCACCTCCTGGCTTGGAAGACGAATTACAGTTCACTGGATTTCTTGACTAATTTCTTCCAAGTACAGTATTGTAAATAGTAACCAGACTTTATTTTGACTTATATTTTTAATATACAGTCATGTTATTTGATCATTATACAGCACAAAATAAAATACTGTAGCTAATAAAGCATATAACCTTGTAATCATTGTGCAGTACTATTATTTTGGGTTGACTTGCTGGATGTACTCATGAGCTTGATTTCAAATACATTGTTTGCTGAATTTGTAATCGACTTTTGAATTATGACTGACGTAATGTTTGAACATAAAAGCAAGTACATCACAACAAATATATACAAATTAACTGCATAATAGCTTTTAATATAGGATACAGTACTAACAACTGCAAATGAGAACCGGGAAATAAAGAATGCAATTTTATTCACAGATATATGCTGTCTCTTATACACATCTAGATGTGTATAAGAGACAGTACAAATTCTTTCCTGGGATCACTTAAAATAAATACTTCTAAACATGTAGATATGCATCAGTACACGTTATACATAGGCCTACTAGAACACATAAGCCTAAGCGTGATTTAAAAAAATCTTAAATCCATAAATCTCAGGCCAGGTCTTTTAAGATAGAAATGCGATACTGTGGTTCAATTTCGTTTTTATCCTTTTGCTAGTTTCTTTAAATGTTTGTTTAATAATACTACTACTAATAGTAATAGTAATAATAATAATAATAACAATGATGATGATGACGATAGTAATAATTGATA
>NW_022685777.1:70823-81235 GCF_011630105.1 Anneissia japonica
TTTACTCCTTGTGTTAACAGATTCACCCTATCTTGTTGCGAATCTATATATATTCTCCACAAGTTTTTAATGCGTTGAATGCCATTAATGTGTTGACTTTGCACAGACTTTACTTACGCTTTGTATATATCATGTGGTTCAACATACGCCTCTCCTTTTATGTTGACATCGTCAGCCTTAATGAAAACTGGTTTCACCCAGTTCTGAGCTCCTGCTTCCAAAGCCACATGGCCATTGGGTGCGGGCTTCAAATGGGTAAAATTTAGGTAAAAGAAATCAATATACTACAAAAATCGTTTTCCTTGGATTTCTTTGGTAGAGAATACTTCTTTTTCTTCTCGAAAAATATCTCAGGCAAAGTCAAGAAATATATTAATATTTCTGCAGAGAAAGTATATTAAACACTCTCCTTGGGGAATTGTATACCGCCCTCCTACATCTAACAATTAAAGTTAGAATCTTAGGCCTACGTATAGGCTGTCTCTTATACACATCTAGATGTGTATAAGAGACAGTATCCATCCATTGTTGACAAGGACACATTCTGTATTGTTATAAATTGTGTTTACCCACTTGCAAAATGATTCCTCAAAATTAATTTTTTTTAAAACTTTAAATATAAAATCTCTACTGACAGAATCAAAAAGCTTTTCTAAAATCAAGCGATAGTGATAGCACCTTCTACCTATTCTGCAGTATAATGCAAAATATCGTTAATTAGCAAACGTTTTCGCCCGCAAAACGTCCTTTAATTTATCCTTTTTGGTCATCATTAATTAAATTTCCAATTGTTTTATGCAGCCTGGAACACATGATTTGAGTTAACATTTTAAAATCGGTATTTAGTAGTGTTATAGGACACCAATTTTCTAGTAATTGTTTATCTCCTTTATATAGTAAATTTATTACTCCGCGTTTTTGTGTATGACTCATTTCACCACTATAATAGCAGTCATTTATTGCATTGCAGACAATTTTTTTAATGTCTTTCCAGAATAATTTATAGAACTCTACTGTCAAGCCATCGCTTCCTGGAGCTTTATTTAATTTCATTTTCCGTAAGGCATTTTCACATTTATCTAACGTAACAATTCCTTGACAAAAACTATATTGTTCTTCTTCTAAAATATCTACATTTGATTGATCCAGGTGTTTGTTGATATCAGTATAGGAAATCCCCTTATTTGCATACAGTTGTCTAAAGAAGTGAACTTCCTCACACAGGATTTCCTGTGTTTTTGTTAACATTACGCCATTTGACTGTTTAATTCTTTTTATATGTTTTTTTTTTTTTGTTCCATTATTTTTTTCTAAACCAAGAAAAAACCTAGTGCTACGTTCGCCCTCTTCTATCCATTTGATCCTCGAACGAATGTATGCCCCTTTTGTTTCTTGTTCATATATTTTTTTCTAATTTTGTTGTTTTTTCTTCGATTTCTGTCTCAAAGTTTTCATTCAAATTACTAGCATTATTAACCAGAGCATCATTCAATCGTTTGATATCTTTTTGTAAATTTTTATTGCGTTTTTTTTTTCTTTATTTATTTTTTTTACCATAATAAATTTAAACTTCTTTAATTTTTACTTTTATTAATTACCACAATAATTTGGGACTAAGGTCTGTTTCATTAGCCTGTGTTTTTTGAATAATATTTATAATAGACTTTTGATAGTCAATATTATCCAGTAGGCTATTATTTAATTTCCAATATCCTGTCCCTCTTATAATTTGAACTCGTCCAATCTTTAACAAGATTGCCTGGTGATCCGTTAGGATAGACGGTCTTATATCGCATTACGTAATGTCATCTTGATCAATAAGATTTTGTGAGATTAACCAGTAATCCAGCCGTCTATACATTTTACTACATTTTCTACGCCAGGTAAGTTGTGTTTTATGAGGATTTTTATTCCTCCAAGCATCTTTTAAATTGAAGTTCTTCATAACATGTTTAATTGTAAACACAGATGTGTCTTTCCTAACTGCACTATTTTTTTTAATCACAATTTGTATCCATGATGCAATTAAAATCACCACCAATTATAATGTTGTCTTCGTCTAAATTAACAATACTAACATTACTCAGGTCTCTAAAATATGTACTCCTTGATTTACAATTGTTCGGAGTATATATATTGACAAAAACATATATTTTACCTTGTATTTCTGCTTTTATTAATTGCGTATCTTCCATTTTTATCAATATATTCATTAAGGTTTTTAAAGCTGAAGTCCTTTTTAAATATAATAGACACTCATGCACTTTTTGAAAAACCAGTACTATAAATGCAAAAACCCTCCCATACTGCATTAAATGTATTAATTAATTCATGAGTAAGATGCGTTATTTGCAACAGTACAATATCTGCTTTTTGATCTTGACCACTTAAACATTTGTCTTTGTTTAATTTTGTTAGGTATACCCCTCACATTTTAGGGATACACAATGAAAACTTATTTTATTCATGTTGGTGTAAAAGCAATATAACAATAACTCTTTTCTCAATCATCATAATGCATTTTACTTGACACAATTGACTTTAAATTTTACTAATGAATTACTATTTTTTAAATATTTTTCTTACTTTTGCTTGATTTTCGTCTTTTAGTGCCTGGTAATGCTGGTGGAATTTGTTCTCATTCGGACTGTTCTTTTGACTCGTTCGTGTCTTACACTTTCGCTTTGCCTTGTTGATTCAGAAGATGGTGCTGGTGATTTCATGAAGTGTGTTATCTTTTCTTGTTTCTTGTGACTCTCCTTTTTTCTGCCCTGTTCTTCAATCATCATCGCTACTTTCTTCGCTATTCTCACTGGATCCCGAATCATATTTCCTGTCTGTGGCTATGCCCTTCTTTTCTATTACTCGCTTCCACATTTCTTGGATTAATTTTTCTCCTGAATCATCATGCAAAAGCTTTTCTGCACTACATTGCTCTCTTTTGTGCCCTTCTAGACCACAAGCATGACAAGCTTGTTTTACAAGTTTTAGCGTTGTGGCCGTTCTTTAAGCATTTTGAGCATTTCACTCTCATCCGTCTGACCATTATGAAAGAACCTGGTTTTGAAATTGTTAAGGGGTATTAAGGGTTTCAGCATAGAGTACCCGGTCTCCATTCATACAACTTGTTAATTGACCATCTACTCTTAGTTTCAACCGCTGTATACTTCCTGTAATTTTAAAGTTAAAACGCAAGAGCGTTTTCTTAATTTCTTCATCAGCAACTGATAGCGGTAGACGTGTTGAGTCTACATCATATGGTAGATAAGGATTTTTATCATGTACTTGGACATTTCTACCTCGGATGTTTACTCATTGTGTTAACAGATTCACCCTATCTTGTTGCGAATCTATATATATTCTCCACAAGTTTTTAATGCGTTGAATGCCATTAATGTGTTGACTTTGCACAGACTTTACTTACGCTTTGTATATATCATGTGGTTCAACATACGCCTCTCCTTTTATGTTGACATCGTCAGCCTTAATGAAAACTGGTTTCACCCAGTTCTGAGCTCCTGCTTCCAAAGCCACATGGCCATTGGGTGCGGGCTTCAAATGGGTAAAATTTAGGTAAAAGAAATCAATATACTACAAAAATCGTTTTCCTTGGATTTCTTTGGTAGAGAATACTTCTTTTTCTTCTCGAAAAATATCTCAGGCAAAGTCAAGAAATATATTAATATTTCTGCAGAGAAAGTATATTAAACACTCTCCTTGGGGAATTGTATACCGCCCTCCTACATCTAACAATTAAAGTTAGAATCTTAGGCCTACGTATAGGCACCAAATTCATAAATTCATCAGTGGTTGATTCAAAGTTGTTCTACCCTAGTGATGGTTAACCAATAGCAAACAAAAACTGTTTCCAGTGCCTTATGGCGGCCACACTGTTTGCACAGATATTTCAGCGGCCTTTTGCGAGGTTGTGAGTACTGGGGTTGGTCCAGATATTAGAAGAAGAATGTCCAAAAAGTAAAAAGCACATTAAATTATATAAGTTTAAATGACGTGTCCGTCATTGTATTTTGTTACTCTCCCACTTTGAGGGACTTTAATACAAAAAATGTATTAAATTAGCCTGAAAATTATTCTCAAAAGGTTTTTTAGCTGCTACAAGACACTCTAAAATCTCAGTGGGGAGAGGTCGCTTCCGACCATCACCTCTTCTGCATCCGTCCTAGGGATGTCATAAATGTTTACATAATCAGTCTGGGAATCCCAGTTGCCAAATACTGGATTGCTTTGCATAGCAGCTTAATATTCTGAAGCATAATTAAATACTTAACATTTAACACTTAAAGAATTGTGCTAGGATATATTTCTCCAGATTTGTGTTTGCGTCTGGACGGTTAATCGACACAAACTGTTGGAGTTTACTCAAATTATTATATGATTAATTGTTACTCACTGAAAAGTTTAAATTCACTCTTCCAACGTGTTCTTTTTTCTTTGTTTACCATATTCTTTATTTAGGGGGTCTCATTTTGTGACGCGTTGAAGTTTAAAATAGAAATAGACACCCTTATCATTAAATACATAATCATGTAAATCATTAACCGTCCCTATAAAATTATTGCCATTATTGTCATATGCTTAAATGAGAACGCATACAATCCAAAAAGTGGAACAGCATAGCAAAAATACCAACAATAATGAAAGGACATATTATTGCTATTTTATTGTTCTGTTTATATAGACCGTGTGTGAGTGAAGGTAAGTACAGTTAGAAATTACTACTCAATAATTCAAGTAAGTTTTATTCATGCATCAGTTTTCCATCCCTAAAATACTACCGTATATACCTGATGTCTCGGTTCTAAAGAAAAACCCGAACATTTACTGTATTTCGTATCGTGTTGTAAAGGTCTGGCTAAACTATTAAGTTCATGGCTCAAGTGTTAGATTTGACATTGTAGGCCTATATGCATGGTAGCACATGCGGCATGGCACGCATTTATGGTAAGGTATCGCAGGTTATTTCATTAAAAATTGGTAGAATAAGATGATCTAAAATTAAATAAAAACCGGATGGTATAACATGTTATACTTTAAGAATTTTTATAGTAAATATTCTTTTCTCTTGCTCTCCTTCTTTTGCTCCCCCCCCTTCTCTCTCTTTCTTTTTTTTAACATAGATACATATACATCTGTCTCTTATACACATCTAGATGTGTATAAGAGACAGATTCAAAGTTGTTCTACCCAATATGCGTTTAGACATCCACTATTGTATTCTATTTTTTATTATTATTATTTTCTTTTATTTTTTATCTGTTCTTTTTTTCGTATTTTCTTTTCAATATATTTTCATAGCTTTCTACACAACACTAAATTTTTTTATTATTCACAATGAAAAATAATAAGTTAAATAATAATAATCATTACAACTAGCAAATTAATAAATAAATTAATTAATCAACTGGCCCAGTCAATCGAAAAATCGTTCAATCAACTAACCAGTCAACTACTCAGTCAAATAATGAATATTTATTTCGCGATGGATACGGTATATACAGTAATCATCCAATCTTTTCAAATTTGAAGAAACAAAAATAGATCAGTTAACCAATCAGTCGACTATTAAATATTCGAAGGCAGGTTATACTCACTGACATGCCCTTTATATATTATTACTTACGGTATTCATTGTATACACTATTTTTTTTGTTGAAATAAATAAATTTATCTTCATAGATATTATGTTTCCCTTCGGGGAGGCGGAAGGTGACAATGCTGTACCTACCAATGATGATGGAAGTTCTGGGATAATTAATCTTTCAACATTGTTTCCGTTTTTCGATCACAACCATGACTTTCTTTATGTAAGTTTTGTATTTCAGACGTATTTTAGAAGCAAACTTTCATACGGATGTATGTATCCGTATATTACGAAGCTGTTTAAGAGACATGATGAATTTTTATTTTATTTTCCTAACCCGTACGAACGCCTTATTAAGGTTACACCAGGCGTATGCCTTAATAAGGCGTATGTACGCCTTACTAAGGCGTACGTACGCTTTATTAGACCGTGGGTTGAGGCTCCAAAATCGGCTTAGTTTACGAAATCTGTGACCCACCAATCCAGGCTACTTGGCATTCGCACAAAAATGTTTTATTGAAACATAAGATAATTGTCGGCAATCGTAAATTTGGTGAAACTGTAACCAAAAATCAGAATTTATCTTCGAAAAAATAATGGCGTTCACGAAAGCAGTACCCAATCATAGCACACTTACCATACCTATTAAGCATTGATGTGACGCTATTAGCCAATCACAAGTGTTCTTGTAAACTCGGTAACTAATATAAACAATATCGCGAGGAAAGTGACAATTTGTAGCAATTTGGACGAAAGCTCTTCGGTTTTAGTGGAATATTTCAATATGATATAAGTATAGGCCTACAAGCCTTTAAATAAAATACATTGGTAATACTGTAATAGTAAGATTGTAGAGGTAGTAAATCGCATTTCCCGTCTTCCCTCGACTATCATACCGTAGTTTTTTGTAAGCCAAAGGCGACCGTGCTTTACTGAATGTGTATTGTGTTATTTACCTAGGTCTACATGTATGCATAGTAAGAAAGGCAAAATGTATGTTTATCGACTTTGAATGAAAGACAGAAATATATAATATAATATTTCGATTCTATTTTTTTAAATTTTTAAATTACTTCAAAAAATACTGAACACATTAAGGCTGATGTAAAATTTCAAATGTTTTTATTTGCATGCAATGATCAGTATTTCTTGCCATGCCAGTTGAATTTTGTTTAGCTGCTTGAAGACCTTGATAATATGGACTGAATGAATGAATAAAAGTGATTGATGATTCCAATAAGGAGGTAAACATATAAATATTTAATATAGGTCAGTTCAGTCAGTAGCATCCCATCAGCATTTTATTATCTCTCTGATCATTCACTAGGTATATAAATTTAAATACACAAAAGTAACCACGAAGTTGGAAGAAGTTTATGACAAAAGTCTGAATACTTTTATGTGAATATTATTGAAACACTGTAGCACACTGTAGCTGAATATAGAGTTTAATCATAATCCACTTATGAACATGTGTTAAATAATACAATTATATAATATTATCAATGTAGCTATCCAGTATAAACAGTTTAAAAGAAACTATAAATAATGACAGTTCTGCTGTATTCAATATCATTTATCAGCAAGTGCTGTTCCGTTATTTTCTTCTTTTCATATTGCATTGTAAAATATCATACAATGCCATTCAAAAAGTCAATGCAAATTTTTATAAAGAAAATAAATGTGTTGTTGATAACTGTTCATACAAGGAAAAATTAAAAAAATATATGGTAATATACAACACAGTGTATGGTATGATGTTATATCAAATAGATAACAACATTCATCAAACAGTATACAGTTCCAATCAGATAAGACTACAGTACTTTCAATTGATTCGTACCTATAATATGGCCTGAACTGCCACCAGATACTTACGGTATATCCCTCATGTAGTAACAAGGCTTCATCCTGATTTGCAGTAGCAGCCTCAACTAATGGACCTTTCCGCTAAGCCCCGCCCATTGGATTTTGTTGCTAAGGTCCCACAAGACGACAATGCTAAAACATACGCAAACACGTGCGTTTGTGGGACAACACGTGTGTTTGTGAGACGCGCGCGTATTCCTAGCGTTGTTCTGATTAGTCAGTTGTTAAGTTTGATTGACACTTCGGAAAGGTCTATTCCACCACTCAATGTTTCCACATCTTACTAATTTCTCAATGGTTATTTCTCTATTAAAAGTACATAATATATTATTGTTACATGGGAGAACATGTCTTCGACCAGGAAGCACTTCTTAATTCTTGAATTCAGCTGATGCAGAATGAAGCAAAATTTGCTTTGGCTGTGGTTCATAAACTTCCATTCACTTGAGTCTGTGGTCTGTGAAAATCAATTAAACAAACTAATTCAAAAGAGAGGTTACTGTAATTGTTTTATGATCAAATGTGCATTTTAATTGTTTCCTTTTAAAAACTTGTTAAATGTTTTCCAAAAAAAATTTAACAAGTAGTATCAGTATAATACAATATTAAATGCAGGTGGTGATGTTTAATTGGACATCTAAGTGTTGATAAATATTAATTGCTTAAGTCAGTTTTGATACCCATTAATACTATATTTTTTGTTATGATGATGTGTGAAGGATTCATATGTAAATAAAGCATACTGTACTAGTATTATTATAATAATTTTGTTATATTCTTTCATGAAGACATTAAAATCAAATTATGCCTCAATTAATTAGTCTAAGCACAGTCACTGTAGGGCACATCCCCTTCCTCCAAAAACTGAATTGATTCAATTTGTGTAGTAAACCATTGTTCTTGGTAGTTAGTATTGAATAGTTGCTATATAATTGTGCATGGCTATCCTTGAGTTGTCTTCATTTATCAGTTGTTTATGCAGGGTCAATTCATTGCCAAAATTATTGTCTTATTATGTTTACTATAATATAACATCATCATATTTGATTCACAATAATGTGGTTATTTTGCTGTCGATAGTACCCCAGTTTGAAAAAATGGCACTGGCCTTCCTGTCTGTGTGTGTGTGTGTGGTGTGATAGAGAGACGCTTAGTGCTTCTCAATGAAATAAAACATACCATACCATTTTTAACGTTATATGTAACAACACACGTACCTTTAAACAGATTCGGTGCAATTTTGAAATATACTACTTGCACCACTATCCCCGAGAGCCTCTTTATATAGGCCTATATGTGGGCTATTCACCAGCTTCGACAGAAACCTCATAGCCATAGGCCTTACTCAGGACTCGTATTAGTTGTTTTCCACAGAGTTGCACATCCTTAAATTCCTTTAAGCTGTTTACGCTTAATGACACAACCATACTCTATGTTCTCACAACATGTATCACAAAAATATGCCTGAAACCGACTCAGATTTATCATTTGATAAACTTCTGTCCAACGCAATACTTGTAAGTGGACGTGTGTTGTTTACTACTTACATTGGACAAACGGAATAGAAGGTAGTTTGTGATTGGCTGAGGGCCTTGCAGCTAAGCCAAACTTCATTGTTAGTCGTATTTTGATTGGCCTTAATAAGGCGTACGTACGCCTTACTAAGGCGTACGTAATACTTAATAAGGCATACGTACGGGTTAGGAAAATAAAAAAAAATCACCATGTCCCGTAAACAGCTTCGTAGTATATTTTTATCATGCTTGATGTTAAAAATATAATTTGATAAGATGTCTTCAATAAACGACTAAAGACGGGCACTAAATTATATGGGGAACGCAACGTCACTATGCGCACAACCGCTTAAATTCTCACCTAAAATTAGCAGACGTGCGTCGTCTAGCGCTCACAGGCATAAAAGGTGGTTTCGTCGTTCAACGGATCTACGACCGTCGTATGCCGCAGTGAGTAGATTTAGTTCATACTGTGATCAGCAGCCTTTAAGGAACACAACTTTTTCCTCGACACTGACCAAACTTTAATTTGTGCTTTTTAAGTACAACACCTACTCTATCAATATATTTTGTAGCAACAACCTATTGTGATGGGTTGCTACAGCTGCGAAGTAATAGGCATATAGTCTTTATTTGCTAAAGGTAGTTTGGAGAAGCGGTTTCCATATAGTCAGTCAAGCGGCAAAACCACTATCGGCCAGCCATGCTTAGATAACCCCTGCTTTGCATGCATTGTCAATAGGTTATGTGGATTGGTTTGAGCAGTGATTCACAGATACAAGAATTGCATGGCATATAAACATTAAAATGAACCCTTACCTAGACGTTGCTTTGGAACTTTGTTTCCGGTGAATTGTCTAAAACAAAGGTAGTAAAATGTACAAAAAGCATAATGCTTGCAACCATCACTAAATGTAAGAAGCCGAATGTTTTATTTCAAAAACAAAGTGTTAACAAGCGATGCAACCTTGTTTGCAAGAGAAATATTGTTACCTATGCCACCCTGACATGTGATCTATTAATCGTAGAAATAAATATTAGTTGGCGTATCATGTAGGCATAGACGGAAATACCCATTGCGATACCAACTCACAAGTATTCTTTAGATATATTAATATGCTATCCAACTCACTGTACTTAAACACACTCCATGGTGCTTATAATTATTTGAGCTCTTGCCGATAGAATAGATTATGCCATTTAAACAATTCCACACTCCCTGAATAACTATGTACAATTGATATTCCAATTAATCTTTAATCAGAGCCTAGCACACTAATAATCAAGGAACCCCTCATCGAACAGGGTTGTAGGGCAATAAGATGTTATTAACCTATTACTAATGTGATTATATATGATTCCTTTGCGCTCGTATCGAACGATCATGTGTTTATTATCTGTTTTTAGCCAACAACACAGTATATATA
>NW_022685777.1:81375-91358 GCF_011630105.1 Anneissia japonica
TTGTTTATAACTTAATCTATTATATATCATATATCATTGTTAACATTATATTTGTTTCTGATAACGGTACAGGTGAATACAAATGGCGTCATATCGTTCTTAACGGAAGTAAGCCAGTATACGCCTGACCCCTTTCCGCTGGATGGTGATAGGCGATTGGTAGCTCCGTTTTGGGCTGACGTAGACACCACAGAAGGTGGAAAGGTCTACTATAGAGAAGTTCTACGTCAAGCCAATGAACAACTGACTGATCGAGCTACAGTCATAGTGAGAAATGCCTTCATAGATCAGGATGATTTCACTGCTACTTGGTTATTCATTGCTACCTGGTATAATGTGTCGTATTTCGGTTCTTATAACCCCTTTTGTGTAAGTTTTTTTTTTCTCCCTAATTGTTTGTGTTTTTGTTTTAGTAATACAGTAATTTTAAATGAACAAACGCCTCCAAACAAAAATTGAGGCCATGAGTTTTTTCGACCTTTATTTTTCACATTACTGAAGTCAAAGTTGAAATGTTTTAGAGTATTATTTGTTCCAACATTCAATGTAACAACGCAAGTTTCAGTAAGTGCAATACAAATTTGAGAAACGGCTGGCAGATATTATACATGTGGCCGATTTTTTTGTAAATACAGTAATCTTCTAATTATAGTCGCAGTTAATACACTTGTTTATATGCAATAATGTATGTCTAATATGGCTCATATATTTTACTTTTAAGAGAAACAATTTTCAGGCGATACTGGTGACAAATGGCCGTCATTCATTTACATTTTTTCATTATGGGGACATCAACTGGACAACTGGCACGGCAAGTGGTGGTTCTCCGATCACCGGCTTAGGTGGTACGCCAGCGCAGGTAATCAAAAACTCAATTGATGCGTTTTTCATGTACGTCTTAACCTGCAGTTCCGTTGACAGTAAATATTATCATAATCATAAAAGGCCTATTATCTTTTATTTATAGGTTTTGGTAATAATTCGGTTGTGGTATTTAGCTACTTAGATTCTATAAGCTTTTAAATATTGTTACAATGAATACATTTTTGATAAATTGCTGAAATGTTTTAGTTCGTTTTAGAGTTTGTTGCTACCTAGTCAAGTGAAAGTATTATAATCTAGAAGGTTTATTTTATTATGCCTCTTAAAATTTGTTTTACCCAAAATTAACTTAAATTATAGTTAAATAAAAACATAATATATAAGTAAAAACACAAAATAATAAAGTATTCTAATTACGAGCAGTTTCATCCGATCAGGTAGTTTGAGTAAAAACGGATATGAAAAACCTACAAAAAATCAATTAAATTCTTCAATAACTCATTTAAAGTATTAGGTAACCTAACTTCAAGTAACAGATAAAATAAATAATTTTCACTGATTTACAGACGTTTTACAACAAACATTTTGCAGCCAATTAAGGGTCTATGTCAAAGCATATAAAAAAATAACTGTCGGTTATTGATAGGGGGATTTTGTCAATTAATTTTTTTATTTTAAAATGATATAATAGAATTACATTATAATAAACTGTGTTACTGTTGATAGGTAGGTTTTAATGCTGGTGATGGACGAAACTTCTACTCAGTGCCTGGGTCAAGGAATGAGTCCATTGTAGATATAGAGACAACGACAAACGTTGGTGTAATTGGACGCTGGGTGTTCCGAATTGACGAAGAGAACGTTGTCGAAGACGGTTGCAAAGATGAAGGTATACAGATATTTAGATCATGTAGGCCTATTATAAATCAGTATGATAAGATTGACAATACAGCTCTAAATATTTGCTGTTGTGTAAATTATGCATCGCTTTCTTTATATTCTTATTTTAAAAAACTGTCATCAACATAATTATCATCATCGTCGTCCTCGTGTTGTAGTTATTTTATTTTATAAAATTAACTATTATCATCATTATAATTATTATCGTTATCATTGGTTTTACTCTTATGAGTATCTATTATAGCACTTATTTTATTTTTTAGTACTGCTATTGTTAAATTTATTTATCTTTTATATTATATATACATATAACTTTAGTGACTACTGGAACACTAACAGTTTTTCCATTTTCTGGCTCCATGCTTGGCGGAGATACTATCCTCATCCAAGGTCCGTGCTTTGACCTTCAACATAACATCACTTGTAAGTTTATTGACCCCGATACGGGCCCTGAAACTCAAGGTATGGTACTCAGCCAACTAAAAGCCGAGTGTGTGACGCCCATATTTTACCGGACTGGACGAATCAGGTTTTATGTGTCGAATGGACAAACATTTGGATTTGAGGGCGTTTTTACCATACGTAAGTGTGCTTGATTCATTTTTGTAAGTTATAATTGTTTTTTCATAGGGGAAATTGGGCCATGTAAATCAAAGTCATTTTTTTAACATGATGAACGGTATGCAGTATGTCTTTTTCTATAGAAGACTAACATGATTAACTATAGTTTACCGATTCGGGGAGCTCCCGAATTAACATCGGAAAAAACACACAAAGATTTTTTCTTGGAATATAATAATTGCACATTTTAAGCCTGAAATTAAAAACATGTTTATATAATAAATATAGTGGAAGACAATCTAGTTTGATGACGATTCATCTGTCCATGATGGTAGTTGTCACAAGTTCCCCAGAATTCCAAAATAGAGACAGGATCTCGGCAATATATTACGACACGGAATTAAACTCGGGTTAAACTTTATTAACCACAACACATCACATTAACAATAAGTCCATCTAACTATCGCAATTTACTTTTATTACTTTGTATCGCATAATTAATTAGTTGTGCACTTTACCTTTAATATACCGGACAACGATCTCCAATTATATAGTAATATCCATAATAATATCAATATAATGTTACCATTAACTTGTTATTCATAAACAATTCATGGCAATGATATTTAAATAATTGTGCTCATTATCAATAAACTACCCATTGATCTCCACTAATATATAATATATCAATGTATGCTAATCAAACAGTTCACAACAATAGCAATTACTAAACAATTATCCTTACTATTATATTACACATCTATCTCCAATAATATAAATATATATATATATATATATATATATATATATATATACATACATACATACATACATATATATAATGTTTAACGATTCACAACAATAATAACTACTAAGCTCATTATTATTGATCTACACATTGATCTCCAATAATATACAATTTATCAATGTATAGTTCAAGTATAATAATGCTATCACGACTTACAAGTAATAATCAATTGGTCAATCAGAAAGAGCAGTTGGTCTGTGCTTCTAATCTTCCTCCCGTTCTTCCGACCATCTAGGATCTACAATATAATACAATAATACATGACATAACAAAGAATCTACTATTCCATAATGTTTCGAAGCTATAAAGTTTTCATTTTACATAAGGACCTTCACACAAGCAAGGGTAAGTATAGTAATAATTAATGTACTTGCACATTTAATTATTAAGAACCAAAAACAAATGCATGAAAACTCACGGTCACGATCTTATGCCCGCTTCGTGTTGGTTTTGGGTCTGTCCTGTAATATCGTCACACCAATACGTGAAACCGAGCCATAGTACCCGATATACTATGCAACGCATGGAAATCTACAAGACAAGGCATTACCCAGCCAATCCAGCACACAGCCGTTCCACTCAACAAAACAAGGAAAAAAAAACTCTTTCACTACAACGCTTCACTCAAATACCGTCGAACACCTGAGCCTTGCTTTATTATTTAAATAACCACACATGATGCAAATATACGCTGAAAGTCATGTTTATTATAATACAAAAAAAAAAAAAAAAAACACGAACTTGTTACAGTAGTTATATATAATTCTTAAACTTTGAACACTAGAAGAGCTAACAACATACAACCAGATCAGATCAGATACGGTAATGAACAAGACCACAGCTGTGTTTGTACTTTAGCTAAGTAAACTTTTCAAAAATAACCGGTGTTCAAAGTTTAAAATAAGGATTACTTTACATTATTTATTTTTATAATAATCTTATGTTTTATGGTAAAGTTTGTATCTCTCTACAAATATTAAAATTTTAACAACATCCACTTGATATTTTGTAGTAAGGAATTATTTTCTGTTGTAAAAAACACGAAGCAACAATTTTGTTTAATAATACACTAATAACATTATTGATAATAATTTATCTATAAAACTTACCTTCTTTTTTAAGTGAACATAGAAGATGCTATAACTCCAGTGAACGTAAAAAATGAAATATTTTCACAATACGTTACTGTATCCTGGGACACATCATTAACACCGTACGATTTTGTAAATATTGAACTGTTCACCTATTCGGAAAATTGGGAAAATTTAGAGGTCACTTTGGATAGGTCGCTGATAAAAGAAAAAGTGGTTGGAGCATTAGGTGTGATCCAAGTCGAAGCTATGGATATACCTGTAGACGATGATGACCATATCGGAATTGTACGGGTTTCAAAGTGGAACAGCAAAGGCGATTTGTAAGTAAACTATTATCTTAATGAATCGTTCGTAATAATAACTACATTTACTATTACTACAATTATTCTCTTAATTGTTGATTCAAAATTCAAGATTCAAGACAGATGTCTTGTCACATATAAAAAGTATACAATAACTTTGCTTCCTGTGTTTATACAATAAAACAATATAACATACATATCACAACAATAAAAATATAAATATTAGTACTAAAACATAAATAACTCAACTAATTCGAAAGACAGTGGGATGGACTTAAAACATCTAAGGTACCTAATCGAAGGCAGTGATTATCTGGATTAGTGTAGTGCTGACAACGAAACCGCCGGAAAGTAGCTGTAGCTAGCCGTTGACAGTGGGTGACAGTAGCAGATTTGGGAATTTTAAATAGAAGGTCTCAGAGATTGATGTTAGGTACCACCTCAATCCCATTACTGTTAGGGCCAATGTACATATTTGAATGAATATGGTACCTCTAAGCCTTACCTTTCCGAACCACAGTTCATCTGTCTGTACATTTTGATATTTAATCTTATACGAATCGTATCTATTTGTCCATACATTTCAGGTCTCGCTGCTGAATGATTCGTTCATGCTTTTATTACTTCAAACATTGATTTCTGTAATCGTGTATGCTGTATGTATTAAATCAAAACATTGGATACCGAATAGAGAGGTTGTAGACCTACTGTAAATTTCTGTAATTCATTGGCAGACTTAGCTTACTAAGTAATTTATTTGAAAATATATTTTATAAAAGAATAACTTGACAGACTTAATAATGTAATATTTTATCACTGTACGTTTTTTTTTTAAATTTAATTTTCAGCTGTGACTTTAATAAACTTTAAATCGTACATTGTTCAATGCTATGCCAGCCAAACCCGGGAGTCTGCACAATCCACAATCATAAAATAATGAACCACGGAAATACTTCCAAATGTAGACTGTATTCTATATTTACAGTCTACATATATTTTATTATGGTTATGACTAGCATAATTGGTTAAATTAATGCAATCTTTTATGTTGATCACTAAGACAAATGAATGTTTCAGGGCAATCCCTTTAAAAAGGCAGGACAGGCATACACCGTCTTTGTGCACAGCAGCAGACAGCAGGCCACCTACTAACCGTACCCACGGATGTATTGTGAACATTTCTCTTAATATAATGTCCAAGGTTTACCATCGTTTTAACACACGAAACCGTGGCGATCTCCTGGCCCTGGTTGGTCTCAACGCTGCTCTACTTGTATTTCAGCTAGAGAGCTGAGTGTAAGTTACGAATAGAGCACCGTCTTTCGGGTTTGACATTTAAGCAGTTGGTCCTGCGCGCATTATGGCCCATGTGTACTTTAAAGAACGCACTACACTCTTCGGAAAAGAGTATGGGATTGTCCCCCGATGTACTGCCCAATCACCACCAGAAGGACACCACTGGAAATAAGCCTTCTTTATACTTTCGTGTGTTATCATTGGTGTTAAATCCAATCCAGTATCATTCATGCATTTCGATGTCGAAAGTGCTAACGCCTTCCGACGAAATATTGAAACATGTTAGTGATTTGGTAAACGAAATGTAGAAACAATCATGGTTACAAACAGATACACTCAGCAATACCAGTCACCGAGCTGCCATCTTAAAAGTGTATTAAATCGAGCGTTAGCTGTAACAACGCTAGTACCGCATACAGATCACGTAACTTATCAGACTTAGAAGGTGGAATAACACCCTCGTAAAGGCTTTAGAACCCAGCAGCCCATGTTTTCTGTCTTGCTAAACTTTGACGTATTCCACCTATTTTCACAGACCGTCACTGACGTTTAAATTTCGAAATTATTCTTCTCTATCATAAAATGTCTGTAATGGACAACCATCCATCTCACGACAATCGTTACGTTACACACGGGAGTTGCAATCATTCAGTTTACCTGCAGGGTCGCCGAGAGCGACCGCGGGCCCCGGGGAATCTTCGCTGCCCGGGTCTATTGGTTGGCGTCTTGCGGCCGCCTGGGGCAGATCCCTTGTCCCCCCACCTCATCTCGGAATCTACGGCCTTTTAACGGATTAGAGGACTAATTTTAACAGGTCATACAAAAATAAAGTACAGAGACAAGAAAAGTGAAATGCTTTCTTTTATTCAAACGTACCGAAAAGATGCATAACATAGGTATCAACTTTTACATTGGCGGGTACATGAATTTTAAATAGAAGGGCCCCAGAGAAGGACTTCCATAATGTCTATCTACCTCAGCCTCACCATGGTATCTGAGGTAAGAACATTTTATGGTTATTGCATCTCTGGATGGCCGGAAATGGCACTTTAGTCCTAACATTTAGTAGAATTTTCCTTTTTTTCCTTTTTTTTTTGAGGTGGGTGCCGAGCCTTCCTCCCCCTCCATCCATCCCCTCTTATATTCGACACTGGTTTAATATATTAATTCAGTGTTTATTTGGCAATCGATTTTCTATCTAGTCTTTTCATATTTTCTAACTTGTATGTATATTGACGATGTCTATGTTCAAGTCTTTTATAATAATTATTAAATAATAACATAATAATAACTCTCATCCACATAAACGTAGATCAACTACTGATACTTTTTGTGTTCTTTTAGTCCATATCTGTGCTAATTTTGTAATAATGTTCTTGTCTGTTTCTTTGTTACTAGTTTAACGTATAAAAAAAGAGACCGCGCTAGTAGTTGAAACTACCGTAGTTTGAGTTTCGTTGTGAGTTATGATCATTCATTCAATCAGTCACTCTGTATCTGTAGGTATTTGCCAGGTGTTTGGAGTGAAGTTATGGACTTGGGCTGGTTACATGCGGCTCAGAACATTTTCCACGACTTTCGAGGTGATGTCTGGTGTGCTGATTGGAAGATACTGGAGGACAGCCTAGGCAGCTTCTTAAGTGGCACACAAGATTGTCCATGCACCATCCAGCAGGCGTTAGCCGACACTGGTCGAATCACTTTACACTCAGCGTGTTATCTGCCAAACAATTACTATTACGGTTGTGAGGTATTTGATAACCATCAATGTGTTCAAGCAAATACACCAAGGTTTGAACTACATATTTTCATTCTTTTTACTATAGAACTTTTTATGTATCAACAAAGTAGAAAGCACGTAAATTCACTTGCTTCCAAAAGGTGGAGTCGAATTCGCTGTGTGGTATCTCCTTAGCAATTGCTATTTAGATTGTGCAACTTTTGAATACATTCCCGAGTGTGTTACCTCCAATTGGGCGATGTGTGAATTCCCTTTTAAAGCACCACAGAAACTTGGTGGTGGAACTAAAGGATTATTTAAACTAGTCTCACGTCCTTTAAAAATTACATTAAAATTGTATTTCTCATCGAAGATATTTTTCTCCCCAACATGGAGACCAATGGGGCAGCCTTGAATAGGCCTACATTTTTTTCAATATAAATACAATGGTAATTGATATTTTATGCAACCTGCACCGTTAGGTTATTATTGTTATAGTATTATTGTTATTATATAATTATTACTACTACTATTATATTATTATTACTACTATTACTACTATATCATTAATTTTATTATAATTACTGATTCTTATATGCATCTACTGGAGTTTAGATCTGAACGATAGTTCTAATTATAATTATTTGTTTGTTTTAATTTTTTTAATTTTTTATTTATTTATCTATTTATTTTTTGCCGTTTAAAATGTTTATTGGAAGTTTTCTTGTACATCGGTATTTTTTAAATGTTTTTTTTTTTAAATATATTCAGTGCATGTGTCAATTTTGTCAACAATGTTTGCACTGACAGTTATTACCATTATTATTGTTTACAGTGAGTCCGGTAGAGGGGTAGAGTGTTGTTACGGATCTGATGGTGAACTGCTCAACATACAAGATAAACTATATGCTGGGTTTTTTCATCGGCACCATTACAGAGCCATGACCCCACACGGAGTAGCTGGGCAAGTGCCTTACTTGTCCCATTTTGCAGCCGATATTCTACCATTCCGATATTGTTGTTATTATTCGAATCATGTCGAGGATTGCGAACATTTTAAAGAAAGGCGTCCCTCAGATGACTGCACCAGTTACGTGCCACCGCCAATTGGTAGGCCCAGCTCAAATATATTATAGGCCTATGCAAACTAATTGGTTTATAATATACATTTGGCTATAATTTTAAATAACACCGTTTGCTAATCTGAATGGAATAATATTTATATAAATGGATATGAAAAGTAGAAAACAATTAAGTGGTCTCTTAGCATAACCATAGATTGCCATTTTATTTATTTAGAATAAATTTAACAAATCAGGAATCCTCACCTTTAGACTATACCTATAGAGTACCACAGTCGTGTCGTTGCAACGCCAGGTAGCGCCCTCTGTTCCCAACCAGGCGTTGGTTACCGTTCATTACGTTTGAAAGACTTCATAGGCTGTCTGCAATAGGCATTTTGAAATCTAATATTTACCATCAAAATGTACTTAAAACACAAACTTTTTCGAACGCACATTAATCATCAATTAAAATTTACAAAGAAATACTAAGATACAACATCCTAATAATTACGTTAGAAATTGGGATCAATGGTTTGTCAGTGCAGAAAACGGTGTCCGGTTAAACACATTTTGCAACGATAGCAGACGTAACACTGTAGTACTCTATGGTGAGGATTTTAGTGATTTAATACTCGGACTCTCATCAGTTATAAGATGCTATATTTTATTTGTTATTTTGATGGTACTCTGCTACTCTTGTCTGGGGAATAACATAACCCAACAAATACATCTCGTTTTGTTTATTCTGTCACGACAAGTGTTTACATTTCTTTTAATTATTTGTATATTAAAATAAAATGAAATGACCATTCATCTATATCCAAAGTAAATTGGAAACTATTTTATATATTATTTAAAAGCATATCTAAAATGCTATAAATATACACGTCGCCACAAAACGCTGGCGTCATGTTTACCTTATTATGCTTATCTTATACATCTTCATATCATTGTTGTTTAAATTTGTGTTTATGGCTGATATTACCCCTTTTAAGGTGGTGGGAATGGTGATCCACATTTTCGCACACTAGACGGTACATCTTATACATTTAATGGGCACGGCGAATACACATTTATCGAAGCACTCGACAGACAGTTCGTCATGCAGTGCCGGACGGAACAAATCACAGGTAAACTTTTATCATCACGAGTTCATTTCAATAAGTGTACATTCCTAACAGACACATGGGGAACATGCTTATGTCAAGCTATAATCATCGGTTACTTTATTTAATCTTGTATTCACAGCAATTATATTTCCAACAGAATATTAATGATGATTGCACAATAACCAAAATATGATTTATGTTAGGATCTTCAATTCTAATATAGGAATAAATATTGATTGCAATTAATAATCTAGTATAATGTTTTGTGTAAGTGTATGTGGTTTCCACTAGACGAATGGTGCAACAT
>NW_022685777.1:91475-94111 GCF_011630105.1 Anneissia japonica
GTTGAAAAAGAGAAGAGAAAAATAAAGACAAGAATAAAAGGAAGATATCATAATGAACAGACTCACAACACCCTGCAACCCTTTCTCCACTTCAAAAACTGTCATAACTCCTTTGATCTACGCTGCCCGATGGCGTAACCACTGGGGGACAAGGGGAAAATATCTATCTTTGAAAAATCCTCACCACCCCTTTATAAATGCCCTTTCATCCCCTGAAAGTGCCTAAAAACCTCAAATTTCGAGCGCATTTCTTGTTAACATGGCCCAATTTCCTCTAAAAATTGCACATTTTAGGGAGTTTTGATCAATTCCAACGAAATTAGAATTAAAAACACCGGGGGACAAGGGGAAAATATCCATTTTTGGAAAATCTTTCTCCACCCCTTGACAAATGCATCCTCTGAAAGTGCCTAAAATTCTCAAATTCTTTGCGCGCATTTCTTGTTACGGTAGGCCAATTTCCTCTATAAATTGCACATTTTAGGGAGTTTATATCAATTCCGACGAAATTAGAATTAAAAACACAAAAATATTTTGCGCGCTTGGCGCGCATTTTTTAGGTCTTTTTTAGTTTTATCCTTTCAAGTTATTTAAACATATAATAGTCCCAAACTCAAGAAAGACAAATTTAAGATAGATCATTTTAACCTGAAAGAAGGGCCTCATTGTGTATAACGGTGAAAGAATATGTTTGTAATAAATAAAACCATGATGAAAATGCTTATATTTAGTTTCAAACACACGTGTGTGGCCTATATTATAAATAAGATAAGCCCTATGTCGTATTGTTTTCTATATGGGGAGTGGGGTTGGGTGGGTATGGTAAATGACTAACCGGGAAATAAGTATTGTATGTTATTATTATCATTATCATTATCATTATCATTATCATTATCATTATCATTATTATTATTATTATTATTATTATTATTATTATTATTATTATTATTATTATTATTATTATTATTATGTTGTAATGATGTTGTTTGTACTGTTCTTTAATTTTATTAAAGAGGGCCCCTGAATATCAGTTAATCTACTGGGCTAAACTAGAAGGGTTATCCTCTTTAAAGATGGTTGAAATAAAAAATTTAAAAAATATATACCCAACTCTATCCCAAGACCCCTGTTACGCGCCTGGTGTTAGCGCCAATGTGTGCCCTTGTGTGGACAGAAGATGTGCCCCCTCTGAAGCTGGAAACATTGTTTTCGCAAAATAAATTGATGCAATTTGCTATTAAAAATAAGCATAATCAATAAATTCCAACCGATATAACCTTAAACATTCTTGGAATTGACATAACATTACTGATGTCGTACACACCCTTCAGTGTGAAATGTGGCTCTCTTTGCAAGCACATCTAACATCTAAGGAAAGAAAGAGCTTTGATTGGTACCAGATAAAATAATTTTGTNNNCTGTCTCTTATACACATCTAGATGTGTATAAGAGACAGTTATTTCTGTGACAGTCCTTTGAAGTGTGTAAAGCTCCATTTTATCCCATACATAGTCAAAATATTGGGGGGGGGGGATGATACAATGGACCATCCCCCCCTTGTCAAATATTGGGGGGATATATCCCCTCCATCCCCCCGGGATCTACGCCTATGGACACATATTTTCTGCCCTGTTTTCATTGACGTGTCAACATATCATTTCAACGCGTACGTTCATCGATTCGCTTTTGTCGTTGTAGGCTAGCGTAACTTGATGAGTTTCACCATAGCCTCAGACTTTATAAATGTTTCACTAAAACTGATTGACTGCTCGTTATTTCGCTTTGCAATAAGTAGAAACTGTTCTTACTCCAAAATTTGCTGAAGCAACCACCCGCAAGCCGCCGAAACGGTGAACCGTGTTTTTTAAGGATTCGCACATGTAATTTTAACCGCGCATGTGTACGGTCATACTTATTTGTTTCAAGCAAGGACATTTAACTGTACACTTAAAAGTCCTTGCTTCAAGCAAATAAATTGTGGATATCTGACTTAAAGCAGTTCACGCACTACGCCAGACTCTCGTCGGCCGACGCGATTCCGGTCCATAGGGAACACAATCCGACGGATCCGCGCAACAGATCCGTCCAGACTGCCACCAACTATCAGCAGACGGCATCTCGTAGTAAAACGCTCAGGATGAATAGAGATCGTTGGGCGACGGTCATACCATTGTGGTACGAAACAGTGCGTTCTCGCCTTAAGTTAATATTAGCAATTGATTTATTTTTATTACATTATAATGCCTTGATCAGTCTATTTTCTTCAGCTTAAACATATCTATTGTAGAATAGACCACAAACGAAAAAATTTCTCTTTTTTGTTTTTATAAGGCCTATCACTATAATTATTCATTATTGTTTACTAATTAAGCATATCTGTACAATAACAGGAACACGTGCTTCTCGTTTTACCGCAATGGCTGCGAAAATCAATGGAACCGATAGTGTTCACATTAGCTTAAGTGAACGACGAGGACTCGATGCTCGCATCAAATCTGATAGCGGATGGCAATTAGTAGACTTTGAACATATAGACTACTGGGAGTTTAATGGTAAAAAAATCAATTATTTATAATTATAGTTATGAGGGTAACTATCAGAAATACCTTTTATTAATTATTGTATACATATAATGA
>NW_022685778.1:0-1033 GCF_011630105.1 Anneissia japonica
GATCATTTTATACACAGGCACAACTGCCTATGTCCTGTAATATTTAGTGACAAATGCCTATGTCAAATTATCGTTAATGTTATTTATGCCTATGTCATTTCAGTCCGTGTGAAAACAACCTAAAGCAAAATAATTTTCTGCATCATTACTGTACTGCTATTTGATAGTTTTGTCAAAAGAGTTTATAATAAAGACACGTTTTTGAAGATATGAAAAGGTTTTCTGTGATTTTCTCAAAAGTCCTAAAAATGACTTAGGCAATTATGTTATTAGTGTGACGTTATGTATCTCATTAAAGATAATTTACCATTAGGCACAGTGTATGTACAACGTAAAATAATGTGTAACAATATCATCCTGCATGGGCAAACTGCACAAGATTCCTGTCATATGGGCTTAAAGGTGTATATACACCTTTAAGCCTGTATGACAGGAATCTTGTGCAGTTTGCCCATGCAGGATATACACTGTGCCTAATAGTAATATATATACATAATAATTCGGTGTTGACATACCCACATTGCTGATCTCTTTGTACATCTTGGTATTTGTGATATATTTTGTTTGTACAAGTTGTAAATATATATCTTGTTATTTCCAACTCAATTCCCCATTTCGTTGGATTAATTTCACAAAAAAACCAGCATACACAGCTTAACTACAAGGTAATACATACATTCTGATTAAGTTCACATTATCATTCCACATTATGTATGAATAAAATAAAAGATTATAAAGGTCGACCTTATCCTTATTGAAATTGGCTCATGAGGGTTCATCTTACCTGATTTCATGTAATTAATGAAAACATTACATTAATAAATATGTCTACATATACTGTGCAATAAACCCATACTGTTAAAGGTCTTTTGAGACAACCACTTGAAACTTGCAATTACTTTATCCTACTCCAATTTTCATGCTAAGATGAACCCACATAAGCAGAGCTTTTTTTTTTTTTTTTTTTTACTTTTCTAGTCAATGCAATATATTTCAATTTTTACCTGAACATACAATTCTGCAATTTCTAAGT
>NW_022685779.1:0-1026 GCF_011630105.1 Anneissia japonica
TCTCCCACCTGTGAGTATGTTATAGCTAAATCAATTCTCTTGAAGACGTGTCCCTTTATTTTTCACTTTGATCACGTCAGCATGGTAAAAAAGAATGAATTTTTGGAGCACTTTTATCTCATTCTTAAAAGATGTAAAACAATAGAACAGATGAGGGCGGCAGACTGTATTTCGACGCTATCAGACTAATATATATAGGTTATGTGAAGGGAAAGTTCGTGTGGCTTTACCAACTAACAGGCGGTTTTAATAACACTTGACAATGTTTAATTTTGTGTGCTGTTACTGTACACGCACACATGGTGACGTGCGTGTCTGTTAAAATTTCAAAATTCTCCATATTACTATTCAGATAGTTTAAAGAACGTTTCGGGTCATTTTCAGCATTTCAAAACTTTCCATAATTTACCCGCCGTACGTTCATTTCCTCGCACAAAGCACATACTAAAGCTGGAAATCACATTTTGTTACATACTTTGTGTTTCTGACACATTATTCATATCAGGAGTCACTCTTTGTACTATTACCGTGCTCACGGGCGTCAAGACGTACGTGTATACATGTGTAAATTTTTTAAAATGCTGAAAATTATTCTTTTTAAAAAATATAATTACAGCATATTTTAGCATATTATGACACTTTTCAATCAGCACCGCGTGATCTTAATGAGGGTCAAAGTGCGGTGGATCACCTAACTCGTCCTCAGTGACGAGTTCAAATCTAGTCTTCATCTTTTTTTTGGTGATCCGCTACACTAGCGGATCACCTATTGTTATTGTACGGAATCATCTTTTTTTTATTCTTCTTTCTTTCTCCCCTTTTTTGTTCGCACGATATCTCAAAAACTGCCATGAGTAACGCAAAATCGCTGTCAGCGAATATTTGGCTTGGTCTGGAATAGTCATGGTAAGCTTTTCAACGCGCTCAGTCATGCGTGACGTCATCTACGCGCAATTTTGCTTTTTTACATTATCGATAATATCAGCCTAACCAATTGCCATTTCGAAATCGTATTAAGTGAGCAAT
>NW_022685780.1:0-3005 GCF_011630105.1 Anneissia japonica
GGGGGATCGTGAAGGTGAAGTGTGGGGGTGGGGTGGCTCGATGATCAGTTAAGGGGCGCTAATTCGCAAAATAAGGTGATTTTAGGTGATTTTTAACTACTTGACCTTGATTTGAAACCAGTGTCAGTATAATTTAAGGTACGGTAAGCATGTGGTTAACATAAGCAAGAATTTAGACCAATGAAACTGTTTATCATCTTGATACCTTCCGAGGAAAATCGACCCTACCAGCGTCACCACGGCGCCCCCACCGATCGAGCTAACGTGACGTTGTTATGTGGGTGCTTTATAGATTATAGAGAATAGTAATATCACCGAAAAAATAGATAAAATGACAGTTAAATGACCAACAAAAACAATTGAAGACAATAGTTCGTCATTAGAAGTTATTTAGTATAACTTTATTCGGAAAATTAATCTCAAGATCGAGTTGCCGTCCCCGGCGTTGTCAGTGACGTCGTATGATTTGTGTGCGATTTTTACCAATTAATCCCTAAGTGAAAAATAGTTGAGCCATGTAGTACATTGGAAATCAACTCAGAAACCCGGTAGTTTGTTGATTGTTTATTGGTAGCGTCCCTTCGCTGCCAAGTTTTTTGGCAGTTGCGTCCTGTTGACATCCCCTTTTCAAATGTTAAAAAATAACCAACATAAATTTTAAGTATTAAAATGCCATTCTCCAACTTTATCTCATGCAGCCTCAAACATGACGGGGCTCAGGTGGATATAGTAATTTTCCTAGTTTTTATGTATGACATTGCCATTTTCCGGCATCAAAATTCCCCAATTTTTTACATTTTCTCACTTCCATGAGATGGGGATATCCTTGCCATTTTTCTGCATCTAAAATTCTCTAATTCTTAAAATTGTTTTACCTCAGCCTCAACCATGGTGGGCTGAGATAGATGGATTAAAATTTTCATAAATTTTAAGTATCCAAATGTTGTACTATTCAAGTGCTTTTTTGTGCATCTAACGAGTCTCAAATTCTCAAAATGTTCTCACCAGAGCCCCAACAAGTGGGGCTCAGTTGATGGGGCTCAGTTGAATATGGTAGTTTTTAGAATAGTAAGTACTTAAATTTCATTTTCGGGTACCGGTACCTAATTACTTAATTGGGTTTTTTTTTTTCACTAAATTTGTCAAAAACATTATTGTTTAATACGGTAGGTAATGTAAGTTCCATTTTGGGGCATCCAGTGGTGTAAAATGCTGAAATTTTTGCGTCACCGCCAACCACGATGGTACTGATGTGATGTGGACTCTCATTACACCAGCACCCCCTTCTTTAAAATATGGATACGCCACTTGGCTGAAAACAATAAGTAAGACAAATATATTTCCATTCGTTTTGTTGTTCATGTAAATGTCTGATAGGTTATTACTTTGAAACAATGCTAAAACACAGTGTCAATACAAACATTTACACATGTAAGACTGAGCTGAGCGACCCCGAATTAAGGTGGAATTAGTAGTGGTTATGTGACGTTTGTCATGCCATTATGCGCTATAGAAATAGAAGACCATAAACCGAAAGGTTCACTGATTAATCTCAGATAAGAAAGTATAATACATACTCCAAGTATTGAAATACACGCCATCGTGTTGTGATTCAATATTTCGACATTAATTATGTCATCATCAGGAATATGAATAAAGAAATATAACTAAAAATGTAAAACATATGTCTATATGCGTATAACAACCAGATTATAGAATTTACTAATAGATCAATAACTTTCCAATGATAACCACATGAACTACATTACTCCACCAAATTTTAGAAACAATAGCAGTATTGTACAAATAAACGGCATCATACTTTTTATGTTTATCATCTATTTATTTTGGCGCACATTGATGATACAGTGCTCCTATCATTCCTATCATTATTAAAATCGAACGCACAATGAACAGATCATAATTATGCCTACAAAAAAAAATATTAGACCATCACTCCAGCCCGCGTAAAAAAAAAAGGGAAATGTTGATGCGGAAATTTAAAAAAAAACGTTTCTTTTTCTTGGCCGCATCATTTTTTCAACAGCATAAAAACAATGTAATTTTGTAATTGGAAATACGTTTTCTTTAAAAAACAATAAAAATTAAACCTGTTTTTATACAATATTTACAATCTTCTTGCCAAATAAAAAAGTCTCTCCCTCATCTATTAAAAGAAGCAGTGGTTCTGATTAAAAAAAAATAGGGATCTAATAATTTTTAATATGTGCCCTAAATTGGCTATAGTGGGACACAGTGATAAACTATAAATATCTTGTTTAATATTTTCAAAAAAAAATCCTATTCTTTTTCATTGTGTCCAATGGTTGCCAAATTGGCTATAGTGGGACACAGTGATGAAGTACAACTGTCTTCTTTAATATTTTGTAAGTTAATCCTTTTATTTTTCATTGTGTTCAATGGCTGCTAGAGCACATAGAAAACATTATTAGATATCACTCTTTAAAAAAAACGATGAGGGAGGGCGGTTTTTTGTTTGTTTTTTGTTTTTTAAATCAGAACAATTCGTTATTGCGCTTTTGTTTTTATTGATGAGGGAGGGACTATTTATATTTGGCTAGTAATAGTAAATTTTGTATAAAAACTGGTTTAATTTTATAGTTTTTTAAAAAAGAAATGCATCTGAAGTCATAAAATAGCATTGTGTTATGCTGTTAAAATAATTGATGCGGCAAAAAAATTTGTTTTTTATCCCTATTCTTTCTTATTGTGTCCAATGGTTGCCAAATTGGCTATAGTGGGACACAGTGATAAAGTACAACTGTCTTCTTTAATATTAATTAATATACTGTAAGCCGTTTATGAGATTTTGTAATGGACTGCTTTTTACTTTAAGACAACTTAATTTCTCCCATTTTGTATTTCTTCTTACAAAAGCTTTCTTATCAAAGTACCGATCGGATGGATTTACCAAAGAAGAAGAAACTCTCACTTTTATCTTTTTGATCATCGACATTGCTTTAATTTGATTCGCTAATAAGTTT
>NW_022685781.1:0-972 GCF_011630105.1 Anneissia japonica
GGAAACATCAAAGTTTGGGTGCGGCCCTCAGTGTTAAATCAAAAATTCACTTTGACCCTCTGACCAATTTTTTTTGCCCACCCCTGACTTAGAAGCACTGAGTTTCATTCTGTTATCTAAGCTGAGAATCCAAGTCTTGCAGTTTAATCCCCAGATTCACCAACATTATTAATAGGTTGATAGATAACAGTATCATTAGTAAATATTAGATAGAACCAAATCAAGTCCAAAACATATTAAACAAAGGAGGACCCAACACAGAGCCCTGTGGAACTCCCACGACACACAAATCAGATTCAACCACCCTAAAAACAATTCCAGCGACCAATTACCAAAATAACTATGGAACAGGAAAGGAATCAGGAAATCCGAAACATATTAAACAAAGTAGGACCCAACACAGAGCCATGTGGAACTTAAGAACACACAACA
Source organism: Anneissia japonica (assembly GCF_011630105.1). Classification (NCBI taxonomy): domain Eukaryota; kingdom Metazoa; phylum Echinodermata; class Crinoidea; order Comatulida; family Comatulidae; genus Anneissia; species Anneissia japonica. The sequence continues at coordinate 433 of NW_022685781.1, forward strand.
CACAATTAGATTCAACCGCCCTAAAAACAAATTCCAGCAACCTGTTACAAAAATAACTATGGAACGAATTAATTAAGGTTAATTAGGTTGGAAAAGACAAAAGTTGACAGTCATGAATATGCATTAATATGTGATAATTAACAATCTTCTCTAGCAACTTGCCACAATAAAACACAGTAAGATGTGATGGTATTTGGTAATGTTATCCATTACACCAGATATAAATGGGAATCATGTTGGGCATAGTATAACTTATTCCATTCTGACCTGGAGATTAACCACATTTGAGTTTATTTATGAGATTCCAAACCTCCTCATGTGAAGTTCAAATCTTTTTGAGAGGAAGGAGGTAAAATCTTTAGAATTATTAGTGACGACAATGAAGTCAGTTGGGCTCCAGTAGTAAAATTGGATGAAAAAACACATTAATTAATTCTAAAAATATTAAACATCATGATGATTGTGGAAGCAAAACAAAAAAAATGTATTGCATACAACCAATTTTACTTCATACAGTATTACTCATTCACTAATACGAAA
>NW_022685782.1:0-1044 GCF_011630105.1 Anneissia japonica
CCTTATATATATGTATATATATATATATATCTATATATGTATATATATATGTATATATATAATTATATGTATATATATATATTGGCCTATGTCATCAGCATGGAGCCTAGCTAATAACATTTTAATTGTACTTACCTATTTGTATATATATTATATATATATACATATATATATATATATATATATATCACAAATAGATAACTAACAACAAAAGTGCTCTAATAAAAACATGATATTACAGCCGTATTAAGCATAAAAAGGTAGACGCAAACACAAAAGTCGACATGGATACGTCCATAAAACTCAACGCGACGAGGCGAACGCAACGGATCGATTTTAATGACGATGGTCTCAGACTGCCACCAACAATTAGCAGACGGCGCTCCGCGGCGTCGTTTCGTCGAGCGATCACGGAGAACGGAGTTGGATCCGTGGCAGACGGCTTTAGAAAGTGTTTCCTATTATAACCCGTAAATCTAGTAGTAACCTTTCGTTACTGACCATCCACAGGTTCACCGAAAGTGGGCGCTTACGAATACGACGAGAGGTGGTCGTTTATTAGAGTGCACACATCGTCTCTCCTCCCTCCCCAGAGGAGTTAGGGACTTAAATAATAAACATCCGAGGTAGAGGGTTTTCTGTGTGTGGCCAGTATTGATTAATAACTAGTTAATACAAATATATCATAACTATTATTATTATTATTATTATTATTATTATTATTATTACTATTATTATTAATAGTTTTAGTATTACTAATATTATTATTATCACTATTAGTAAATTGTCTTATGCTTTTTAACATTATTATTATTATTATTATTATTATTATTACTATTATTATTAATAGTTTTATTATTACTAATATCATTATTATCACTATTAGTAAATTGTCTTATGCTTTTTCACATTGTTGTATCCAGCCATGAAATTTCCCCGTAGTGGGATGAATAAAGTATCCTTGTATCCTTATACATCACATGGGGCCAAAATTTATTGGGTTTCAATAATCAATATAACAACATAATATGTAATCTATTTTAA
>NW_022685783.1:0-650 GCF_011630105.1 Anneissia japonica
CCCGTCGGACAAATCCTGGCGCCACCCCTGATCCACCCTCCAATTATGTAAAGGTGTATTCCAAACTACTTCAAATACAGATCTCTCTCCAATTAACTACCACTTCCAAAGACTATATATTTATTATTCTAATTAGGCACCAAAGCTGCTAAAGACCATGAAAACATCGGGCCCAAAGTGGTCTTTAATTGAATTGACACTTGGATATATTTTCTGATTTCAGCAATGGGATAATGTATGGGATGGTGTATATAGGGCACATTTCATAATGGTCTCCGTTAGTATTTTAGGTTAACATTTAACAGGAACGGTAAAAATACTATAGTATTACCATGGAGGAATTAGTTTTAGTTTTAAACTAATTCTTTCATGGTGTTACTTCTAAGCTAAGTACCTTATATTCCCTCTTGTTCTTTTCCGTCCGTGTTGTCATCCCTCAGTTGCTGCAAGGTAGGCCTATAGTGCCATTTCGATATTCTCTTTGGAGTACACATGCAAATCACATTTTGTATTTTGATTCCAGGATTGTTATGCAACTCCACACATTGGTGGATGGTTTATTTTCATTTAAAAATCATTAATATGGTATTGTCATTTAATATTGTATTTTTTATATTAATGTGGGCCAATATAACTATTTCACTTTCGCT
>NW_022685784.1:0-1154 GCF_011630105.1 Anneissia japonica
GGTCCCCATTCAGAAATCGGGAAAGTTTTCCGTTGATTCTGAACTTAATGAACTGTATCTCACTTGCACCTTACAGCCTATCTTTTTTTAACGCGTCCGTGATTTCATCATTTCGTACCGACAAAGGCACGTCTTTTACTAGAATTCTTGTTTCATATTCATTCTTGATAAGGTATGGGTTAATGTCATACACATTAATGAGTTTTCCGTTTATGTTCAATCCTGATGTTATTACTTTGACTCGTTCTTTGTGGTCGTCAATATATATTCTCCAAAGGTTTTTTACTTTCTGGGCTCCTATTAGATGGTCACAGTTGATGACATCGTTTAATGCAAAGTAAAACACCTCTTCTTTTAGGAAATCTTCATTTTTCTCTCTAATTTCATCGTCTTTTACAAAGACGGGTTTAACGTTCTGGGTTCGATCTTTGGTTGTAGCCATAGCAACTAACGGTTTAGTAGAACAAAGGCTTGACAAACCCTGTTCACTGGAGCGTGTGCTATACCAACAGCCAGCTTGGCCCGTTGTTAGGGTAAACAAAAGGTCTTACCGATCACTTTTACTGGTCAGTTTTGGCGGGTTGATAAAGCATTGAATTTTGACGGTTGGCTTAGCTCAAAAACCGCATTAATCTGCATATGGTTGTTCCCAAATCTGTAATTTTTCAGTTGATTTTGGTCACACAGTCTTGACAATTAAGTATTCCTGAGTCGATTTCAGATTTTTATTCGTAGAGGTCTAAGAAAATACTGAGATTTTATTGTTGGTTTTTAAGTGTACGTGTACTCTTAAACGCCACCAACGATCCCCCTTTAATTCTATTTAAGCTTATCAATGTTGTAGCCTATAACAGCTATCAATACTTTAATTTTATTTTGGTCTGTTTATCAAACCCTAATCACTATTCACCGCTTTGATCACTGCTTAGACTAGAGTAATTAAGTGGTAGTTACATAAGCTATGTGAGAATTGGCCCTTACTCTAAGCCTATCACAATTATATTGTTTATTTGTATAATAGATCTCTTCTATCAGCCACATTTTGTCATTTAGTTTTGTAAGCTGAAGAAGACCAGAGGACTGGTCGAAAATTTCTTTTGAAATAAACAAGTGTTTTATAGTCCACATGACTCGTTGCTTCAATTCCTTGTTTC
>NW_022685785.1:0-545 GCF_011630105.1 Anneissia japonica
GTTGCACTAAATAATTCCAACGTGCCACCACTCAATTTGACAATTTTTACAACAGGAATAGGGGTCTAGTAATGTTTAAGTGACTATTTAAAACAAATTTTAATTATTAATGTACATTATTATATAAAGGCAAATACTATCAATCCAGATTTTTATTTAGGTTACGCATTGCTTTGATAGATTTTTTAATAAGGGGGTGGGGCCCTTAAAGATCGGGGGCCCCTGGAGGTCGGGAGGCCAGGTTCATGAACCTGCTGAACCTGCGGTTGTTACGCCACTGGAAACTTTGGAAGAAACCCAAGTTTCAAGACTAAGGGCCTTAATGGTAAATTGGGAGTTGAAGTCGGTGGAGTAAAACTGTAAATAATGTTGAGCCATACTTACATTGGATGTTAATAATGTTCTTGGATCAATCACATCAAGAAAATGGTAAAAACGCCCTAAAAATGTACGCTGTGGGAAAAATTGTAAAAGAAATAATCATGAAGTTTTTAGTTCTCAGTTCAACCCAGTTGTGGTGCCAATATTTGTCATTGGCCCACCCT
>NW_022685786.1:0-891 GCF_011630105.1 Anneissia japonica
ATTGATGTTAACATTTTTATAAATACTCGGTCCAGATTTTAGGTTGGTCAATACGTTTATTAAATCGATATCCACTTAAAATAAAATTTACGAATAGTATCTATGATTCACTTCTAGTATCAAATACACTCTACCACGAATGAGTATGATCGGCTCAAAAGGACGTAAGCATACTTGTTATTGGTTACCTTCTAATATATCCGCATAAGCGCCCATTCTGTTTGATCTCAATGTTTTGATCAAATCCTCTGCTGAATTTTCTTTGATAACTTTGTTGTCTTCCAGTGCACATATTAGAAGCCATGGATCCCCATTGTGTACTTTCTCATTTATTTCATAAAAGTAACCAATTTCAGTAATAGACGACCTGTCCAAATTTTTGCCAAATCTGATCAGATTTTGTCTATATGGGGAAAATATCCTGATTTCCACATCTTCTAATTTAAAACTTTTAAACGTTGGCTTTATTTTGTTAATATCTGACTGAACACCATCAAGCCGACAAATCTTAACAGCCTCAAAAATAAGGGCATGTTCTGAAATGCTGATTAAACCATTTGCTTTCAGTAAACTAAATAAAGCCATCACACTATTTGTGTTTTCAATGTTAACAAGACCCACCTCTTCCTTAAACTGTCTAATTAAGACTTTCAGCATATCGATACTAGCATATTGCTTCCACCAATCTGACACAACTTTCTGCAAACGGACAAAATCCTCTGGGGGAATGCCTAAAAAATAAAATGTAAATATCACGTCTCAATCGATACTTTTGACCAAAAACTGTTGGAGAGTGGCAAAAATATCAGAGTAAATAAATCAAGAAAAATCAAGATAATAATCATTATTATGTCCTTTATTTGAACACTCTATTTACCTTTCTTTAATGAT
>NW_022685787.1:0-1019 GCF_011630105.1 Anneissia japonica
TGAACTGCGCTTCAGCGCACGTGTTTGTACCTAGAAATAGCTAGTCGTCTATTTTAGCATCTGACGGACCTAATTCTGTCTTTGCAATAATGTAACAAAAATGGAAATAAAACAAACAAGAAATCACAAACCTTTGGCCCACTGTAATCTTCGCCTTAAGAATACCATGGCAATAAATATGTGGAAACGTTTCTTTCCACAATTATACTCCAGTTATGCAACTAAAAAAATAGGCCTAGCAAGTTGAGTGATTTTCTCGGGCTTATGAATATAACAGAAGCAGGAAAAGGCTTTTAAAATGTACCACATGCAATTATCAATGTATTGATAATTTTATATGGAAAATATAAATATGGAAATACAAATTTCCTTTACAATATTAGTATAACATGATCAGAACATTTATGGTAAATGGAAACGTAACAGACAAGAAAAAAAATACGTATGCGAAACTAATCTATTGACTATACTTATTCCATAGATTTTTATTTGATTCAAGCATTAATAAAAATTATATCAATATATATAGCAAGAACCAAAAAAACGTATCTCAAACTCGGTCAACTTCGTAACATCTGCGTTGTTTCTGTAAAAAAAGAGAAATAGCACCACGTTATACAGTAATATAGTAAAAATAACAAACTTTAATACTAATAAAAATAATTGTTAATAAACTAATATTACAGTAATTTAAATGACAAATTGGCTGGTTTTTCCAGATACAATGTAAATTAAAAAAAATAATAATAATATATAACATCATATCATATTTTAGTATTTATTATATTTGCTGTGTTTATGTAGTAGAAAGCGTAGGATTCATAACAAAACGAAAATAAAAACAATAACAAACTTTAATACTAAAATAATTGTTAATAAACTAATGTTACAGTAATTTAAATGACAAATTGGCTGTTTTTTCCAGATAAAATGTAAATAAATAACAATAGTAATATAATAATAATATATAACATCATATCATATTTTAGTATTTATTTTATTTGCTGTATTTGTTATGT
>NW_022685788.1:0-1002 GCF_011630105.1 Anneissia japonica
CTATAAACAGAATTATTGTTTTATCTATGATCATCAATAGTTTGGGCTTTATTGTAACTTACATAACTAAGGTAACTCTTAATATATTGCATTGTATTAGCGATGAATTTAGAGGTTTTATCCTTAACAAAACAAGAGCTGTAAGTTTGTTAAACTTTAAATCCATTATAATTAAACTAAAAGGGTATGTTAATAAAAAAAATGTTTCCCATTGGACGTTTCCCACTGGACATTTCCCCCGTGACATTACCCCACCCCCAGACTTTTGCCACCCAAGGACAATTTTTCCCTAGGACAATGCTCACATGCATTATGTTTTCTGATACTTCAATTCAATAATATTATACATGTTTCCAATACATTTTAATGTTTTCTTTTTCTTAATTTTAAGTAGGATAATTATTAATATGATACTGTATTTTGTTCATTCAATAAGATACCAAGACTGGTAATTTTTTAATAGTATTTTAAATAATCATTCTTAACAATTAGGTATTGACCTCATCATAAAAACAAAGCATCAAAGAAACCTCTACATTTTAAAAATTGACAGAATAATCAATGATGAAACATGTATAAATTAATATGATGTTTTCATTAGTTCACCGTCGTTACAGTGGAGTAAATCAAATCTGTTCATTCAATAAGATACCAAGTCCAATTTGTAATAGTATTTTAAATAATCATTTATTTGTTATAGGTTCGCCTTAATATCTTGATGTTTTGTCTCTGAATCTTCAATAAAACCTATTGTAACTATTACTTTTAAATTTTAATGCACACAATATTTCCTTATAACTAGTGAATCAGTAATTATAAATCATCTAATTAAAAATAGTAAATACAAATGAAGGAGCATAATCTAGTGTATGACATATCTGTTCTGTAATCTAGTGTATGTAATTCCTGTATGTTTGTGTAGTTGTTCATGTAAAAACAAAAGTAATAACCTTGTTTATTTTGGTTTATTTTATATTGTTAAAATTATTAAATATAAGTTGA
>NW_022685789.1:0-858 GCF_011630105.1 Anneissia japonica
GATAACTGAAACAAAGACTATTCCATTGAAAGTTTGAAGTTTTTCGGAAAAGTACTGGAAATATGAATCAGTCGTCTCCATATCCATCTGCAATGTCGTCTCCATATCCATCTGCAATGACAAATTGTAATGGGAATATATTACTACTTTGTAAATCCTAAATTAATCGTTTTCTGTTCAAAGACGACTTATAATAATAATATTCAAAATAATATAAGTATATTATTATATTATATACAGCTGAAGCAAATTTATTTAGATTCAAATTTGTTTCAAAATATGCGAACAGTGACAGTGGTGGCAGCGGCATCATAGAATACATAAGAAAATTTTACAGTCGAAAGGACTGTAAAATGAAAAGGAAGTCAACTCAAACAAGGCAATAGATTCATTCTTGACAATTCATGTGACAACTGTGCTCTGTTTTTTTGACAATCTCATCACTTACGAAAGGACATTTTGTCAGCATAGGCCTAGAGCTTTTGTATATCTGGACCAGTCAATTGTGTGTAAACTTTCCAGACCTAGTCTGTAATTGAAATTGTTGCTATTGATGCGGATATGCCAGCAAAGTTGATTTCAAGAACATTTTGTCGTTAAGTACAGTACAATGTTTTTGTATCTTCCCCACTCTCGTCTCATATTTTAAAATTTTAAGCTAATACAGTATATAAATGTAACTTGTTCTTCAATATTCTTTACATTGGTATAAACTACAGTAACTATAAATCCATATATTTAATATTTTGATAATAAATAGTGTGTAAAATGCAGCGATATATATTGTAATACCCGACTGCTTCAATGTTGCTTTATTCTGTGTACAGTAAAACAATTCTATATTAACTGTGAGAAAAT
>NW_022685790.1:0-1525 GCF_011630105.1 Anneissia japonica
GTACCATTCGTAGGTATATGTGAAAAAACATTTCGAATCTTTGGTTGCAACTGCAATGCGTTTGTATCCCTCACATCCGTCGTTGTAATATTCGAAGGTACGACTCTTGCTAGAAATCGACGAGGAATCTATGCGAATAAGGACAGACTCAGTTCCGTCCGAATGGAAGATGTTCTTCTGTTGTTCGAATATCGGACTTTGGTGAAATATATTTCCTTTGTCCCCGATGACACAGTAAAAACGAACGTGCTTTCCGACGTTGCCTATTGTGAATCGATGAAATCCCTTTGCCAGAAAACCACGCATCACGAAGAAACCTTCGGAAATCTCGTCCCACTTGCTCATTCTATGGGCTATTTTGCTTTGCAACTTTTTTTTATCGACTTCTGCACTGGATGCATTCGACTGAACAATATATCTTAATCGTTAAAATTCGTCTCGTTACTGCCATCCCCTTGCAAAAATTCAGGTTTTTATATTTATGTTCTTCCAACATTCGTTCAAATTTTCACGGGCGCCGACGCAAAAGTCGCGAGCCCGTGCGCACAGGGGATCGCCGCAGCGAAGAACGAACAACTTTGTTCGCCCACCTTCCAGATCCTTGCTGTGGAAGACCAACTCGTCCCTTCTCGTCGCTCGTTCCTCTTCGATGGACGTCGTCACAACTGTGGAACAGCAATCCTGTTTTTCTTTCTCCGACGCTGCAACCACCAGTCTGGTGTTCGGTATCACAACCTCGGATGCATCCGATGCTGCAACCGCCAGTCTGAACGGCACTCCTTCGACGGCGAGTCGAACCTCCCGCAATCGATCGGAGGCGCCAAGCCCGCAGGCGGAGGCGAGAACGCCGAGGACGGTGTCGTTATCCGGTTTCGACGGGCACCTCTTTCGGAGGGCATCCAGCAGACCTGTTGCGTCGACGAAGTCGTTGCGATACGCCGCGAACAAAGGGTGCTGCGAAGCTTCCTCGTGTCTGACGTAGTACGGCGCCGGCCGGAACAGACCGAGCGCGGCGCACGCTCTCCTGAACTTGGGAGCGTTCGTTTCCTTCTTCGACAGTCGGCGAACGCTCGATAACGAGATCGTCTTCGTCCTCTTCAGACCGTCCGCGAGTTCGACGAAGGCACCGGCGCAGGCCTCCAAAGCCGACGCTGGATTGTCGTGCGTCAGAGCGATCTCCACCAACTTCCGGTCCAGTTTGGAAACTAGCGGTTCCGCGTCGTCCCTCACGTTCAGCATGCCGACCGTGCCGACTGTACGGTCCTCTTGCAGGTACGCGTATCTCTTCTTCGCCGTCGTCAGCAGCAGCCGTCTGTACGTCTCCCTCCGGACGAACTTCTGCCATTCGTTTCCGCCGACGGTTTTTTCGAATTCCATCTGCAAGTCGGGTCTGCCGTTCGCCCCGACCTTCACGAACAGCGAGTCCGTGTCTCCGTAAACCGAGCGCCATTGCGTTCGGAGCAATTCTTCAACTTGGCCAGCTGTCTCCTGCAGCTCGACGTCACGTGGTTGTAGAGTCGACCTC
>NW_022685791.1:0-699 GCF_011630105.1 Anneissia japonica
TAGTAACTAATGTTACTAATTAAAAATATTATTATTATTATTATTAATATTATTATTATTATCATTATTATTATTATCATAATAATAATAAACTGTCGACACCGTGATGAACACTGAGAGAGTGTACGCTAGACGAAAAACAAAGGCTCCTCAAGATAATAGGAAATAATATACTAGACTCCAAATCCAAGCGTCAGAAGGTTTATAAAGTGAAACATGAGTGACCGTCCAGTTTGGTATACTTTATATACCTGTTCAAGATACTGATCAAAAATGTTGGACGATTCCATTTCGCGAATTAGGGTCGTTTTCCGACGTTTTTGTTCTACTTGTTTGCGTCGGTTTATCTCGTGATTTTGATGTACTGTAATTTATCGACAAGTCTCTTTCCTATGTTTTGTCATAGGTTTCATTCATTATTATGAATTAATTTTAATACTATATCCTGTCATTTGTTATTGAGCTATTCTGTAAAATTTAAAACAGAAATCTCGAATACCAAGACTCGAAAACCCACTGAAATTTCCTATATACACTTTTATACAGTATTTGTAATGTCTTTAACATTGTTGTTTAATGAGTTTTTGGAAGTGAGCCCTCTTTGGGGCGCTTTCAGTTCAACTAGTTAAAACGTTAGTTATGGTACCTTATGTTCTGAGCTGGATAGCCAGTGATCTTGGATATAGCCAGTAATCTTGG
>NW_022685792.1:0-1261 GCF_011630105.1 Anneissia japonica
CAATTATTTACAACTTGTACAGCCCATTATTTTCAGTCAGGCAGTATGCAAAACATGTTATCATTAATTTTACATGTACTGTATCAATCAATCAGCATGACCTAGACTGTTAAAGTGTGACGTCGTACACTAAAACCGTGTCGATGTGCACTCATCTTATTCTTGGTAAATAAGCGATCACCATCAAAGCGAAGGAGACTGGTATAAAAACATCGGATTGCACGATTTTTTACTATTTTATTGAGTACCTTACCTGTACCTCCTCGTAATTGTGAACGTTTCCTTAACGCATTTGTTCATAAAATAGACTATGTACCGAAATTTTAAACATCCTATACAGTATTGACTCATACGATGTCAACAGCCCAGATCAAGCAATAATCAAAATTTAACTCTAAATAGATCGTAAATAAATACAATTAGGCATCATCTGGATGATTATATTCAAAGTACTACCGGTATTAAGGCAGAAATCTTTTATTGAAATCCAAACAAATTACCTAAACCTCATACATTATGAAATAAGATTACGCTTCTTCAATCACATGGCTGATGATAACAAAGGGTATAAAATACTCTTTGACGATAACCTCAGCCAGACTTCACGGAGCAGCTATAGTTTAACAACATGCATCTCAACGAGCAATATCTTGAAATTTACAAAAAAACAAACAAACAAATAGGTCTTACAGCAAATTCTGAAACCTAATTAAATGAAATAATATAGAAAGCAACTCCTTTACTACCATTTATTTACTGAACGAGCCAGTCGGCTTCTGACCTACTTTTGTTCGAATCGGCGGCGTACAGACAGTCAAATGACTTTGTGTCGGGCAACCTCGGTGTCTGTGTTTACCAGGAGGAGCCTGGAATTGGGAACGTTTCTCACTGAATGTAGTAGACGGTAAGTAGAGTTATTTCATAGGCAAATAGTAATGGGCCTCTATCAAACAATTTATTTCATTCTTAACAAAGTATCAGCAGAAAGTAAGCAAAATGATTGTTTAATCGTATTTTGAAATAATATAAAAATTGAATTGTATATAAATGAATATTTAAAGATTAAATTTTAAACGTGGAATTAATAAAGTGCAACAATTGAATTAATTGGTTAATTTAATCTATAAAATATATAAAAAATATATAATTCTACAAGGAATGTTTCTTGTTTTGACAACAACAACAAAAAACGTAAGAACAAAACAACATCGAACTAACTGGTAGCAGGCCTTCCAATTACGAAACTATATTTCGCGGAGTA
>NW_022685793.1:0-694 GCF_011630105.1 Anneissia japonica
TATTGTCAGAGATCTTTTTTTTTCCCCATTTCTTGTTAGCACGATATCTAAAAATTGGCACGAGATTCATACATGCACGTTTTAACAAACATTTAGCTTGGCCTGGAATAGTCACAATAAGGTTTTCAAAGTGCGCAGTTATGCGTGACGTCATCTACGCGCAATTTTGCGTTTTTACATTATCGATCATATCAGCCTAACCAATTGCCATTTCGAAATCGTATTAAGTGAGCATTAACTTCAAGTCAATGTTAAATGTAATTTACCCAAATTGTACGCGTGCGCGTAATAACGCGCGCGTACGCGGGCGTCAAACTCTGAAAATGCTTGAAATCACATTTAGATTAAATTAGAGCACGTTTCAGGCCATTTTGAGCATTTCAAATTTTTTTGAAATTTACCACTACGCGTGCGCATTTTTAACCGCGCAGCACGTATGGAAGCTAGAAAATAATTTTTTTGTCAAATTTTGGTTTCCTGACATTGTTTTGACAAGTTTCCAATCTTTTCAATCACTCTATGGCCAATAACAATGCCGTACGCACGCATCAAACATAGTGACCTTCGTGCGCATTTATGCCGATACACAGTGAAATTTTGCTAAAATCAGGCCTAATTTTAAACAGTTACAGCTCATTAGGATGAAAGGTGACCCCCAATTTTTATTACATATTCTGAAAGCAGATGAGTTGCA
>NW_022685793.1:735-1100 GCF_011630105.1 Anneissia japonica
ATAGGTCATAATGGCTGATCGGACATTATGACGTCATCATATTGCCATCTGAATTCAACAAACTGAATATTATCGATGACCTCATTTTAGCAAATGCGCATTTGAGCCTATCTCGCTTGTTTTTGATGGATTGTCTTCCAACTTTGAGTATGTTGTAGCTGAGGCAATTGTCTTTCATATATGTTGCAATTTTTTACATTTTGATGACGTCATCATGGTCAAAATATAGGGTTTTGATTACCCCCTCATCTTTCTTTCGTCCAGCCTTTAATGACCCCATAATCACCTTAATCAGTCGTGATTTCTGAATCATATTTAGTGGGTATAAACTTTAGGTCATGGTTAAATGTTATGTACATTATATT
>NW_022685793.1:1192-1871 GCF_011630105.1 Anneissia japonica
TGACCCCTAACTTTTATTACATATTCTGAAAGCACATGAGCTGTAGATGTGATTTTATATATCATAATAGCTGATCGGACATTGTGACGTCATCATATTGCCATCTGAATTTAAAAACAAGAACAAAACTAGATTTGAACTCGTCACTGAGGACGAATTCGGTGATCCGCCGTACTTTGACCCTCAGGAAGCGCGCGCGGTGCTGATTGAAAAGTTTCATAATATGCTAACATATGCTGTAATTACTTTTAAAAAAAAAGAATAATTTAGAGCATTTTAAAAGACTTATGCATGCGTACACGCACGTCTTGACGCCTGTGAGCACGGTAATATGTCACAAAGTGTGACTCCTTACTGTCAGAAACACAAAATATGTAACAACGCGTATTTTCCAGCTTTAGTATGTGCTGTGTGCGTGGAAATGAAGGTACGGCGGGTAAATTATGGAAAGTTTTGAAATGTCGAAAATGACCCAAAAAGTTCTTTAAACTATCTGAATAGTAATATGGAGAATTTTCAAATTTTAACAGACACGCATGTCACTATGTGTGCGTATACAGTAATAGCACACGAAATTAAACATTGTCAAGTGTATTTAAAACCGCCTGTTAGTCGGTAATGTCACACGAACTTTCCATTCATATAACCTATATATATTTGTCTGATAGCGTCGAAATAC
>NW_022685794.1:0-1050 GCF_011630105.1 Anneissia japonica
AACTTCAAACTTTCAATGAAATAGAGTTTCCTTCAGGCTATTTCACTTTGCCTAATAAAAAAAAATCACATTTTGACTGAACTTTTTAACATTGTCACTTTTTGCACAAAAGTGCTTATCTCGCCGAGTTGAGTACTTAGTGCAAATTTTTGACTTTCCGCCATATTTCGAGTACTTTTCCGAAAAACTTCGAACTTTCAATGGAGTAGTGTTTCTTTCAGGCTATCTCACCTTGCCTAACAAATAAAAATTACATTTTGAATCAACTTTTTAACATTGTCACTTTTTGCAAAAAAAGTGCTTATCTCGCCGAGTTGAGCACTTAGTGCAAATTTTTTACTTTCCGCCATATTTCGAGTACTTTCTCGAAAAACTTCAAACTGTCAATGGAATAGTGTTTGTTTCAGACTATCTCACAGTGCCTAACAAAAAAAAAATTACATTTTGACTCAACTTTTTAACATTGTCACTTTTTGCACAAAAGTGCTTATCTCGCCGAGTTGAGCACTTAGAGCAAATTTTTGACTTTCTGCCATATTTCTAGTACTTTTTCGAAAAACTTGAAACTTTCAATAGAATAGAGTTTCTTTCAGGCTATTTCACTTTGCCTAAAAAAAAAAAAATTACATTTCGACTCTACTTTTTAACATTGTCAATTTTTGCATAAAAGTGCTTATCATGCCGAGTTGAGCACTTAGAGCAAATTTTTGACTTTCCGCCATATTTCGAGTACTTTCTCGAAAAACTTCAAACTGTCAATGGAATAGTGTTTGTTTCAGGCTATTTCACAGTGCCTAACAAAAAAAAAATTACATTTTGAATCAACTTTTTAATATTGTCACTTTTTGCACAAAAGTGCTTATCTCGCCGAGTTGAGTACTTAGTGCAAATTTTTGACTTTCCGCCATATTTCTAGTACTTTTTCGAAAAACTTCAAACTTTCAATGGAATAGTGTTTGTTTCAGGCTATCTCACTTTGACTAACAAAAAAAAATTACATTTTGAATCAATTTTTTCACATTGTCACTTTTTGCACAAAAGTGCTTATCT
>NW_022685795.1:0-684 GCF_011630105.1 Anneissia japonica
TATCTTGTACCTTGATGTCTGGGAATGACTTTACCTTGTTAAAGTATGCATCTGCTAGTTTAAACATCTTGCTGCCAAAGCTTTCTTGGCTTCAGCATAGCCCTTTTTAGCTTCCATAGCCATACAGCTACGCACCAACTGATTGACATCACCTGAGGTGTATTGTTCTAGGTAGTACAGCCTATCTCTGTCTTCCTTCACTTTTCCTTCTACCTCATGTTCAAATGCTCTTACGAAGCGCCCGTAGTCTGTCGGGTCTCCACTGAATTTGGTCAGTTCTTTCTTTGGTAACCCAGATTGAATTGCCCATTGCAAAAGTACTTCGCCTTGCTTCTGCAGAAGGGTCTGGAGCACATCATTAACCTGGTCCTTAGGTGAACTTGTATCTTCGCCCCCATTTCTAGATCCTTCAGGTGTTACATCTAACATTTGGGTGGGCTTTACCACATTATGGGACGCCAGATTATATGGCATGGGGCTGCTAGTCGGTATACTCCCGCTGTAAAATGCTGATGGTATTGGTGTATTAGCGATGGTGTACACCATCGACGTCTGCATTGCTGCCAGATTATGTTTCCTGTTTAATGATTGAAGGTGCGGATTAGCTGGTTCCGATACATGAAGTGGTAACGTACTACCAGTCGGCTCGGGTTCATTCCTGTCTAATGAATCCAGATACTCCTT
>NW_022685796.1:0-1265 GCF_011630105.1 Anneissia japonica
CTGCTTTCGTGTCCGTTCCCAGGCTCTGGGAAGAACTACCTCCTCTACTTCAAAACTCTGTTAATATTTCCTGTTTTAAGAATAATTTAATTAAGCATTTTATTTCATTTTATGTTTCTGATTAGTTCTGATTGTGTTTGTGTATTTCATTTTATATGAAGGATAAGGAGCAAATATTGTTCGGGCTTTCACCCATTCCCCATCCGGGCAATGCATGACGTTTTTCTCCTATATTGTTTTTGCCAAATAAATATTATTATCCAACTCCAGAAGCGCTTGGGTTTTCATAAAAATTACTGGCGAGTATATCCTCACATTCTATATGTTCAATGTATTTTCTTAGTAAATTTTTTTTTTTTTAAATTTTGCCTAACAACAGTGAATGCATGGCAACTTTCAGCAGTAGAATGTTTCTTACATTCATACATATATACATTATATATATGTATATATATATATATATATATATATATATATATGTGTGTGTGTGTGTGTGTGTGTGCTTTAAAGTATAATGTTGTATTTGCATACAGTTGAGTGCGAGATGAATTATCTCCAATCGGATTCAAACTTCCAACAAAAACCTCAATGGTCCAGTTGGTTATGTCGTCTCTGGTTCGAATCCCAGTTAGGGCACTTGCAGATATATAAATTTCTCTTTTTGTGTGAGATTGTTGCAAAAATCTGGACAAGGAACATACTTTTTCCACATGATCTTCTGCGGCCTGACAGTGAAAGTTTCTAAACCTTAGAATTCTTATGGGGATTTTAGGTATTGTTTAGTTTAAATTTGCCAACATTGCCCGGCCATGTAGTCGGTGGTATTGCCTTCGGAATTGGCAAAAATAATACTTCGGAATTGGCAAAAAATAATACAACAGCAGTAAAGATCAGCAGAAATCTTCTTGATCCAAAGGGTCAGACTCCTCTCTTTAGGGCTGAATTTGAGTCCTCGGGATAGAAGTTTTCTTTCATCATTGGAAAGCTGACAGTTAATTGGAACAACTTAATTTGTTATCTTGCACGGATTGTGCATAACCTGGGTTATGTAAATAAGCTGAACATTGTGTGAAAGTTGTATCACTTGTGATATGTATATATCTATGTATAATCCTTGAATATTATCTTTTTTTAATTTGTTAATAAGTTAAACATTAAAATATCGTTATATATAATATCAACAGGGCCAATTCCAAATATAATGCAAGAAATTACAGTCCCAATAATCAGCCAAGAAGAATGCAGAAATGTCTCTCAACTTGAAG
>NW_022685797.1:0-886 GCF_011630105.1 Anneissia japonica
ACCAGCGCCGAATGTTATGGCTATAGGTAGCGGCGCCTCCCTTAACCGCTCGGCCATTCAACTCGCTTGACTGATTAACATCGCATTATCAAAATACATTTTTGGGAATTCCTGTTTATATAAATAGTTATACACTGTCATTTGAAAATTTCGGTATTTACATAATGGCTGCCATTAGGTTCTTCCTACAATCTACATTTCTCTTATGTATGTATCAATGTTTTGTATTTTAAGTAACCTAAACACTAGTTTACATTACAAGTTTAGAATTCAAAATACTTTTGTGTTACTTAAGCTTGGAGATTTGCTGGCGGTAGGACAGGCTTAGGCTTACACAACACAGGATGTGGGCTCGGGGAAAAAAAATTGTGTGTGTGATTTAGCCGTCGGAAAACAACATGGGTAATAAACCTCAGGCAAACTCTTGTTAATGGTTTTTTTTTCCCCTCTTGTTCGAGGGAAATGAATTTGTGTGAACTACGGCTGACTTATAATAATAGTAGACATACGGTAGGAGAAGAGATAATCACCACCCAGAAAGGCACATATTTCATCCAACTTTTCTATACCTGTATTTCGCGTAGATTACGAATCTGACGAATTTGAAGGTTGATCAACCGGGTTCGGGCGTTTTCAAGATATCAGGAATCAAATGTCAAAATTGACCAATTATAAAAAATACTAGTAAACAAATAGTTAACCTAAAATTTGATGTTTTAGCACAATTTTATACAGTCCGCCCTCCAATTCGAGACCACTTTGTCTACCTAAAATGTGGGGCAGTCTCAGGGTTCGGTCTCGCATTAGAAACCTCTAAATGGCAACGACGGCGGAAGCGGGGTGGGGGGCAGGGTGGCCATTGGCTCCCCAACTTTTTCTACTGGGG
>NW_022685798.1:0-1046 GCF_011630105.1 Anneissia japonica
ATATATATAGGCCTATACATATATATATATATAATATATATATATATAACAAATGGAAAAATAAGGATAACAGTGCTCAAACAAGATGTTATAAACGCATGAAGCAGCATTTCAACGAAAAGATCCTTTGTAATTCAGTTGTATGAAAACAAGTGTCTCTGATGAGATTCGAACCTGCAACCTCTCGCTGTCAGGGCGAGTGTCTTCTGATCCATCTATCTAATAATTACATCGTTAACCTCAAGCGACTTATTAACGATGCACCCACGACTTACGGCGATATATTAATATACTCTGCGTGGTATCAAACGAGATAAATAAATCATTTGATCACATAGTAAGTCACGCGCCACATGCACGTGCTGGTAGTTTCAAGTTCCTATTTATCGTCATCAAGTAGACCCTAGAATTGTAATGGACTGTTCCTCTAAAGCCCCGCCCCATGGATTTGTTTCTCAAGTACGTCCATCAAAACGACAACGTAAACTTACGTAACACACAACGCGTATTTACTGGTCCTGTTCTAATTGGTCAGTTGTTAGTTAGACCTTATTGACAATCCGGAAAGGTCCACGCTGTGAAACAAAAAATCCACTCTAGAGGGGTTTTCTTTATAGAGATCGGGTTCTTTGCATAGAGTTTTATGAGGTGATTTCTCCCATTTCCTCTCACTAAAAATAGAATTAGAATTGTGAATGTAGGCTTAATGGTATAACTAAAATAAAGTGACTAGATGACATTAATTTGCCTGAACTATTTCTGATCCTATACCCTTTTAGTATAAGCCTATTTAGCTTTGAACTAAAGGAAACAGGTGTAAAAAAACGAACTACCAAAAGATGACGAAAGTGCAGGAAAACTCCAATAAAACACGTCACATCTCAAACGTTCGAACTTATAACCCTTCGAAGATTCCCTGATCTCGTAATTCCATTTTTCAGCCGACATGCGTTAATTTATTGTCAATAAGAACAATTATCGACTCAATTAAATCAATTAACCGGATTAAAGTGAGTGATCTGGTGGCATTGCTATACGTCTGGAGT
>NW_022685799.1:0-1029 GCF_011630105.1 Anneissia japonica
TTTGATCAATTCCAACGAAATTAGAATTTAAAAAACAAACATTTTTCGCGCGCTTCGCGCGCATTATTTATGTTAAAGCTTGTGCTTGCTCACCTTTGCCTTCTAATTTATAACACATAGTCCCAAACTCAAGGAAGAAAATTTAAGATAGATCGTTTAACCTATTAAAAAAAGGGCCTCAATGTGTAATGATGTTGAAAGAATATGTTTGTAATAAATAAAGCCATAAGGAAAATACTTATATTCAGTTTTTTAAAAAACGAGTGTGGCCATATATAACATAAGAGCATTTCTTGTTGAGGTAGGCCAATTTCCTCTAAAAATTACACAATTAGGGAGTTTTGATCAATTCCGACGAAATTAGAATTAAAAGAACAAAAAAATTTTTCGCGCGCATTTGTTAAGGTTGAAGCTTGTGCTTGCCCTCCTTTGCCTTCTAAGTTATTTAAAAACATAATTGTCCGAAAACTTGAGAAAGAAAATTTTAGATAGATCGTTTTACCTAAAAGAAGGGCCTCAATGTGTAATGATGGTGAAAGAATAGGCCTATGAATTGTAATAAATATAACCACGATGAAAATGCTTTTATTTAGTTCCAAACACACGCGTGTGCCCTATATTAATATTAAAATAAGCCATGCCGTATTGTTTTCTATATTGGGGGGGGGGGGGGGTATCACACCAAGTCATAAATTACTAACCGGGAAAATTATTACCTTTGCACCCCTCCCCCCGACCCCTGTTACGCGCCTGCTTATAAGTTGGGCCCCCCCACTTTGAAAAACGTTCCGCCGGCCCTGTTACAGATCAATTTTCATGCATATCTGTCTACTTGGTGTATGCCATTTTATGCACTAAATGTGATGTCATCTACATTGGTGAAACTAAGCGTCGTATGGAAGACAGATTCACGGAACACCTCAGGTCTATAAGACTGAGACAACCTGGCCTCCCTGTAGCGGAACATTTCTCCACCAACCATAGTCCGGATGACATCAAAATAACTGGTATCACTTTATGCCACGGATC
>NW_022685799.1:1079-1272 GCF_011630105.1 Anneissia japonica
ACTTTAGCTCCTCGTGGACTTAATGTTTCCTTTAAATCATTTAAACTATAATTATTATTTGATATTATGCTTGTTTTTATGCTTTACTTGTTATCTCTGAGACCGTGGATTTATTATGTACATTTGCGTTTTTTTATATATACTTCTATTTTTATCCATTTTATACGATCATTCCTATTTATTATTTTTATAT
>NW_022685800.1:0-674 GCF_011630105.1 Anneissia japonica
AGAGTAAATACAAAACTGAAAGACAAATTACAAATATGAAAGTTATCAAAGAATAAATAGGCCTACCATATCCTCATTATAAAGTAATAAAAAATGAGTAAATGCAATGAGAATGAATGTCGATTCTATTCTAGGATATCCGTATTATATGTCATGCTTACCAAGCGGAAAAAATAACGATCACAAATATATAAGAAGATTAAAAACTAAACCGAAAAAAAACATTGCAACGTGGAAGTAGCCGCAATAAGGAAAGCATATTGCCACCCCCTCATTTTTAATCCGAAATATTAAGAAAATATTGCAGCTCAGTGCAGATGTTACTTGGATTTTCCCTCTTCATCAGTGATTTGCACCCCACTTTGTACCTAAGGTTCATGGTGAGTGTACTACATAATATCAGATTTTCTGATTTAGCTCCGTAATAATATTACTAAAGATAAGCAATAAGCAATACAAATAAACATTAATTAAATGTTGATAGCAGTAATAGGCATATATATATTATTAATTAAATAAAATACAGTTAGTTGCATAAGCAATGTTTAAGCAGATGAAAAGTGAACACTGAAGCTATGTATCTACACAATAGCCTTAAATAGACGAGCATCCTGAAAATCTGGTGTTTATTACAATTGTAGATGCTTAAAAGTAGCCACCATTTGAAGTTATTC
>NW_022685801.1:0-1244 GCF_011630105.1 Anneissia japonica
ATTGTTGGAGCTATTTTCATTTTTTGTAAATA
The DNA here is from genome assembly GCF_011630105.1 of Anneissia japonica. Lineage (NCBI taxonomy): Eukaryota > Metazoa > Echinodermata > Crinoidea > Comatulida > Comatulidae > Anneissia > Anneissia japonica. The sequence continues at coordinate 33 of NW_022685801.1, forward strand.
ATTTAATGTAGCAAATCATTATCAATAAAGTGCCTAAAGTCATATATGAATAATGATTTTATTCAAAGTCATTATTTATGAATAATTGTTTTATTATGTATATTTATTATTTATGAATAAGGAAAATCGCTCCATGGCCACCACTGTTTGAAGAAAACTAGGCTGGTTGCCCCGGATATTTTCCCCCGTGACATTTACCCCGGACTGTTCCCTCCCCAGGACAAATTCCCCGGACATTTCCCCCTTTATAAAACACGAATATAAATACAAGGAATACATCAAGATTTATATCACCTCTTTTATTAAATCTTTATTAAATCAACTGCACAAGTAACAATATTTATATGGTAATAAAATAATTTAAGTAACAACAAACATTTTAAAAAATATGAATCCACAAGACCTTCTCCTCTCTTTCTGCTTCTATCTTTGCGTTAAAATCACCCATTACACACAGGATTTTTTATAGTTTACATATTTTGAGTACGTTCCACGTCTTTGTATCCTTTGTCTACATCTTCATCTGGGTAAGTACTGGTAGGCCCATAGACTTGAATGATATTAATATCTTAAAAGAAGAAGAAGAAGACGACAACAACAACAATCAGGAACTTGTAATTTCACTCTACAGGCTGTTTCATGCACTAGGCAATCTTCAGGAGTGAATTTCAAATTTGACGTGTATTATGTAGAGTTGGGCCGGTGTAGATGCAAATTAGGTATTATGTGTTTTTGAGTAGGAATTTGGCACGGTGTCTGCGTTTTGAAAGGAGTTCGTGCCTTTTGTTCAAAGTAGATTGTTTGTCTGCATCAATTATATGAAACTTTTCTGCGTTGCATAGATTGCATCGCTTTGTTTTGGGTGAGTAGGATGAGGCTCTATCAATAATGGACCATTTGATATTGTATTGTGTTTTGCTGTCTTTTAGTTTCCATATGAACTTTGAAAGTTCTGTGCTGTTTCTGTGTTTTGGTGCATTGAATGTGTGCTTATGATTTGTATATCGGGTTTTAAATGCGGTATCTGTGAGCCCGATGTAATGCTTCGATTCTTCGTTTGTTGTGATTTTAGCTTTATAAATAATTGAGGAGGTGAGGCAGTTTCCCGAGAGTGGACAATCTTCTTTAATCCGACAGTTGCATAGTTTGGTCGGTACTTGTTGTTTGTTGTGGAGAAGGTGGTTGTTGTGGGCTTTTTATATTCATTTATAT
>NW_022685802.1:0-3480 GCF_011630105.1 Anneissia japonica
ATAATTAAAAAACTTAGAGAGATGAATGTTAATGAAATACTAGTAAGATGGATCGAATCTTTCTTGTAATCGTTACCATCGTGTTAGAATAGGAAAACATTTTTCTTCTTGGTTATCCCCTAATGGTGGCATACTGCAAGGATCCTGGCTAGGACCAGTCCTATTTATAGTGTTCATTAACAGTCTGCATGTTAACCTCCCATTGATTAAATACATGGATGATACTAGTGCTTCAGAGACTGTCTTCTCTAATAACTGTAGGAGTATGCAAAGTGCCTGTGATAACATTTATGAATGGTCCTGCATTAACAAAATGGTAATTAATGAGAAGAAAACTGTTGAACTCCTGATAGGCTGTAAACGTGTTAAAACTAACTTACCTGCCCTTGTTATAAACGAAGTTGAACTAGATAAGGTTAATCAAGCCAAACTTTTAGGTGTAATTATACAAGATAATTTATCTTGGCAAGGCCACATTGATTATATTGTTAAAAAGTGTAATATGAGGATCTATTTCTTGAAACAACTCTGCAGAGCTGGCCTGGACCCTCAGTCTCTAAAATATTTTTATTGTTCAGTTATCCGATCTATAATTGAGTATGCTTGCCCTCTCTGGTACACAGGCATCACCAACAAACAGGCAGGTACCCTTGAGAAAATCCAAAAACGGGCTGCTGGTTGCATGCTACCAGGGATCCCTTATGGAGAAGCGATTAACATCCTTGGTCTGCAACGTCTCTCGGACCGATTGATGGGGATGAGCAGGAGATACTTCTCAAAACTAAAATCTGGGGAGCACCGGCTGAATCACCTCCTTCCTCCACCAGTTCAACATAAATACAACCTCAGACATAGCAAATCATTCTCCACACCATTCACTCGCACAAACAGAACTGCTAATTTTATCATCAACTATGGATTATCCCATGAATGGTGATTCGATCGGTGCCCCCCCCCCCCTCCTGTTTTGTTAAAATCCCCTTCCGGTCCATGGATATTGATGTGGCCTTGGAGGTTCTGGCTCCCTGTCAGGGACCCCTGGTAACGGTGTCGGTATAGGTTTTGGTTGCTTTCCAATATCTGTCTCTTATACACATCTAGATGTGTATAAGAGACAGAATAATAATGTAATAATAATAATAATAATAATAATAATATAATAATAATAATAACAACAAGTGCTAATGAAATTGCTATATTGAATTTCTATTATGTTCAGGTTGTGCAATCTCTTGTATGTTTTCGTGAATTTGACTGTTTTTTTTTCTGCCTGTTTCTTTTTTGTTCTGTAAACCTTTGAGATTTTTTTTTTTTAATTTTATCGTATTTTAAACATTTTAAATTTGTATTCTGAATTGATTCTATATATATTTATACTGTATGATGTTTTTTTATTGTAAATTCAACTATGTTTACTTAGCTGCTAAATAAATAAAGAATTAAAGAATTAAATAAAGAATTAAAGAATTAAAGAATTACTAAAGTTAATGCATTTGAATGCATATGAGCTGAAGTTGTTGAATGCATATGAGCTAAAGTTAATTATATTGAATGCATTTGAGCTGAGTTAATGTAGTAGCATGGCCTACAACCAATTGTGTAGATGGGTGCGTACCTTTGGTACGAAGTCTTATTGGTCCGAAGGCCTATTTGTCTGAAGGGTCTTTGGTCCGAAGGTCCATTTGTCCGAATTTTAGTGACCTGGTTTTCTAGGAATGCAGTTTATATGGCAGTAAAACAACTCCTTACAATTTATGTAGTAAATTAAGGAAGATCACTTTTCATAAACCATATTCCCAAATGTTTTCCCCAACAACCTATAAGGCCTAATAAGAAAAATACTAGTTTCTCTTCCCCTACCGCATCCATTTTCCCTGCCCCACCAATTTTTCTTTACTTTTAATATATTTCCTTAATTTTGCAAAATGTACAAAAATCTGGCTATCTCAGTAGAATCCCTCTCTTGATCGTTCGTGGATGGGGAAGATGTTTAAGCGTTTCCCAGGAAGAATTTCTATTACCAGTAGTATTATGAATTAAAAATTTAATATACATATGGAATGAATCGCGTCTAGTGTTTCATTTACGTAGGGATTGCCACTGGAATAACCACTGCAGGCCATTAGATATTCAGTTACGGCTGTAAGACATTATCTGATATAGAGCTTCTTGATGTGTACAGTAAGAAGCCTTCAGATGAAATCTGGTCATTTTTACTCGTAGTTTTTAAGTCATTAGTATATTTTTTTGGAATTGCTTTGCCAGACTTCATGTACATAATTGTGAGGAACGGGGAAGGTCCTGTCGTGAAAGGAATTGAACCCGGGGACCCTGGGATTAGAAGTCTCGCCCACTTACCTATTCAACTCCACTCCACAATTCGTGAGGGAAAAAAATAGTATTTTTTACATATTTAGTAAAATATCTATTTATAAACCTGATAAAATAATCCTCTGAAACCCCTAAATTTTCATATTTTTCGGGGCTTTGCACCTTGGCCCATTTCCAAATATTTTGTTCGAGTTGAGCATGATAAACTTTTTTTGATACATTTTGATAATATGTAATATGACGTCATCTTACCCATATATGGGCCTTTTTAAATTTGTTGTCGCATAAAATTTGATAGCGTAGACAAAGCGTTAGGCCTACGTTCCATTCACTTGGAAACTCTTTTACATGGTGGTCCCAAATGTTTGTTTTCTTCAAATATATTTTTTCTATATTATAATTACATTTACTTCGGACCAACGGACCTTCGGACCAAAGAACTTTCGGACCAAAGCACTGACCCCGTGTAGATAGCTATAATGTTATTAATTGAATATAAAACCTCTCTTTGATAAAAATTTGAACCTGTAAATACGAATAATTAATCCACAATCGTACACAGGCAAAAACTAATGATGTAAAAAAAAAAACAATACAAACATTAGATAAGAAGAGGAGATGTCAATTGTGAGATGTATAATTATAAGTTAATAAGAATCTGATTAAATATCAAGTTAAAAATCAATTATTATTAATTATTATTTAAAAAATGATTCATTTTTGTTAAAATCTTTTGAAGGCTTAGTTATAACTAATTACAATTAAAACTGAGAAACTTTACTGGTGTTAAAATAACAAATTTCATTAACTTAAAATCAGTGTCTGTCAAGGCAGTGATTTTGTGCATGTAAGCTATCTCTCATTAGCCTTTAAGTTGCCTTACAGTTATAAATAAATCTCATACAAATTGTTATGTTTCAATCAGAAGTATAGTGGCAAGAGACCCCTGCAATTGAAAACTGTTATTGTTGACCACTTTTATGTTATGCTTGAATGGAAAAAGAATTAATGGGTCATCCATTATTTTGATCATTTTTTAGAATACTACAAAACATACTCTTTTATGTGATATCATCATTCCCATAAAAAAGTACATAATTGAAGGATGTTTTATTTTTATTAGTTTGAGTCATTATTTTTTTTTTTAAA
>NW_022685802.1:3717-6287 GCF_011630105.1 Anneissia japonica
TCTATCTACCGCGGTAGACTTGTATGCAATGTGATATGCAAATTTTCTGCATATACAGCCTTGTGTCTACCGCGGTGCGGTAGATTAAGGCTTACCGCGGTAGGATAATTTGGCGACGCTCCCTAAAGTGAAAGGAATTGCATACCCCACCCTAACTGAACTATGTTTTTGAATTTCTGTTTTTAAGCAATAATGTTGTACACACTTAGATTATATGAACTGAACGTTGTACATGAAATGATTTATCCATTTTGTATTTTATTACTTTACAGGAAGGGGTTACAGCTTTACACCTTGCCTGCCAAAATGGTCATCTGGAATGCACCAGATTACTAATTGAAAGAAAATCTGATATAGATCTACAAACAAATGTGAGTGGTATTTTTGTATAATATATTTTTTTTTAAATATAGGTAGGCATTAATCAGTCAATTAATACTTTATTTCAGCAGATCATATGAACAAAACTAATTTCCTTCAAATAAAGATAACATGAATATCTTTCATTATTACAGTACATTAAGAAAAAAAAATTCCATGGAGGTATAATAATAATAATAATATACTTTAATTAACATGGAGACACTTGAATCACCCATGGGTGTTTTTCATCAAGGCCGTGCAAGGCCATGCATAATTAGAAAAAAAAATTATTTAAAACAAAATGAATTAAAGAAAACAACAAAAACATAATATCTTAACTACCAGTGAAACTATCTAATCCCCCGCCGGACACCAACCCGGTATTTCTATGTTTTGGGGATGACAATGGATAAAATCAAAAATTTGTATTCATTTCATTTCATTTCATTTATTTGCTTGAAAATATGGAGATTGGAAGAATATTTAAGTTCATCGGAAAGGTCATTCCAAAGCATAGCACCATGATATGAGAGCCCGGTGGGAAAAAAGTCAACGTTTTCGACGTCGAAACCACCGTGTATCGACGGCACCTTGTGATACAATGGTTTTAGTACAGTTTTGTTGCTAGGGACATTATCTTCACACCTGATAAGCTAATTAGGCACAAAGCAAACTGTTTATCTAACAATAACATCATGGAATAAACTGCTGTTTGACAGAGTTAGAACAACATGTTTAGCTTTAAAATCTTGTCTAAATTGATTCATTAACACACTCAGTTGTCGTATTTATAAGATTATTAAGGCCGATGGTGCCAAGTCTAAGCTGCCTATATACGATCTAGGCTAGGCCTAGGCCCGGATTACACTCTACCTATCATATAGGTGTTCCTCCGGGCAGTGCGCCGACTCACGTACGCCCGGCTAACACTTTACAGTAGTAGGCCCTAAATAGTAACAGCGACACAAGTGTACTAAAGTACAAGATTTTTTTTACAATTATTTGAAAAAAATTAAAGATTACCACGAGATTTGAAGTATCCTAAATTAGGCCTAGTTGTGCGACAGTAGCCATGTGACAAATCCGGGAACTACTTTTTTTCATCGTATGACGCACGGTTCCCTAATTGGTTACCGCTCTGCTGTTCAGTTCCATGACGTTCCGATTTTAACCTTTATTATTATCTTACAATATTATTTACTATACATACCTAATATTAGGTATCCCAATGAAAACCGTTTTGCGTTACCACAGTCCGGAAATATTCATGAAATTTGATGAAATGACATGATTTTGATGTTGAGAATAAAATACTCATTGTGAATGTATGTCAATAAAAATAAGATATCTTGAAAGAACTGGCTTTATTCTTTACTTACATGCATTTTTTAACAATATTGATGAAGTATTTGCAGAGAAAAGACGATTTTAAAATGAGCTGTCAAAAGCCGGCGAGCCGATTTTTACGCGCAAACAAATCTTTGGAAAACCCCTATTTGTTTTCAAAATACGATCGCACGATATCCATTACAGCTAGCGGAATAATTTCTTTTGCATGTTATCAGGCTATGAATAAGCTACATTTTGATGTATAACTCGCTTGGTATCGATGTGTTCATCCGCCGCAAAAATCAATTTAAGTGACAAGAATCGTATTTTTAAACTTTTTTCGTGATCAAAGTCTAACGGATTTGGTATTAAATTAAAGCTAAATTATATCTTTGTTTCGTAAACCATTATTTATTTATTGATTGTACGTGAATATTAAGCGATAACACGTTTTATACGGTAAACTAAGAAAGTAATTCCTCAGAAAATGTGGTGTCTAAACCATTTTCTACCCGGTGAAAGTTAAATAAACGCTACTGAGAACCACACTGGTTTTAGCGTATTTAGCAAAATTTACACCCTCCAGAAAAATGGACTGTGCCAATGGTATTTTTAGATCGCTTCCGGGGAGCGAGGAAAATACGGTTAGCGAGAGAAAAAGCATCGGGAAAAAAGGATGGAATTCGAACAAATTGCTAGCGAGATTGGTAAGTATTTTGACTGAATTACTAATTATAATATCACTAGTATATTAGTTCTTAATTTTATATCATTAACGTGGGTTTTAACAGCCCGCTAATATAGATAAATGATTTAAATGCTAGGCCTAAATATTACTGATCTACGGTGTCACGAATGGTCGCTTTCTCGCCTTGCTC
>NW_022685802.1:6307-10276 GCF_011630105.1 Anneissia japonica
ATTGCCGATTTTGCATTTTAAAATGTTTTGGCGATATTTTTATTTTAGGGGTTTATCTTATTTAATTTAAGTATGTTATTATAATACATTTGAGGTAGACCCTGGCCATATATATATACCATTCTTTGTAATGCAAAAAAAAGTAAGTGGATTGATGCAGTGGTTAAGAAGATATAGCCCGTTGAAAAAGTGCCGTTTTTGCACATTTTTGAGACATTTGCGAAAAATTGCCAAAAAATGCAGAGGGACCATACTCGTGGGCCGTTATTTTAAAAACCACATTGCAGAGTGTCCCCAAAAAAAATAAACACGTAAAACCCTATGTGATCTACCAGATTGGTGAAAATTAGATGTTTTCTATGATTATTTTTGAAGTTATGGCCCTCCAAAAATGCTCAAAATGGCAATTGATGAAAAACGCCGTTTTTTAACCGTTTGACCCCCATTTTCGGCAACTTTGATGGGCCATAACTTTTGAACGGTATGTTGGATTTCATTCATTTAAACTGGAAAGTGATCAGTGCAGTAAGTTCTGCATATTAAATGAAGAGAGAATTCACAATAATGAATTTGAAATTTCTCATTGGGATACCTACTAATATATACAGATTTTAAACAATACTGACTTTTAAAAATCCAATATTTTAATTGTATATTATTTTGAACACAAGACTAACTCGAAGTGGCCTTTCTACTAGATAGTACTACTAGAAAAGTTGTTTCTCAACGACGCCGAACAGTGGGCAATTCGACGCTGAAGAGTGGGTAATTCGACGTCGGATAGTGGCTAATTCGATGTCGGACAGTAATTAAGAGGTCACAACTCCAAAATAGAATTGTTTAGACAGATATCATTTGATTCTTAATGTTGTTATAACCTGATGTTGCATTTACATCCTTGATTACAGTATTTATTTTATTTTTATCTTATACGGTATGATATAATTTGTCGAACAGAGGGCAATTCAACGTCGAACAGTGGGCAATTCGACGTCGGACAATCGGTAATTCGACGTCGAAGTCACATCATAACTTGATGTTTGAGTATTATATGTAGTATTAAGTTGTTATATTTTTTGTAGGGTCTGGCTATACAGTTGGAACGACATTCGCTAATAATTATTAATGTTAGTCATTTTGTCTTCCGGGCTGTAGTATATGCTGTTATAATCTTTCTATACAGCCCTATTTTTTTATATCGCGTTTTAGCAGTGTTCATTGTTTGCCCGAAATAAAATTGTACAAGTACTACACACGACCACGATCAGGTGATTGAATTTCGTTGTTTAGGAAGAGTCGGACGCTGATTGGGTTGTCTAGGTTGCTTAGGGAGGCGGCTAGCTATGTGGCATCACGTGGCATCACTTTGGCCGACTCCTGATCGTAATGTGTCATTCCATTCTTTGTACGGCACCAATTCGAACATTGGGCTGTATAATACCTTCATGATTCAGGATGTACCAGAACTGCATTACATAGGCCATATGTTAAAAATATGCGACTGGGGTCGTCCTTTTTAAACTAACAATTCCATGAAACAAAAAAATATGATGATTGTTTGTTAATGTTTGTTATTTTATTGAAGGCGATTATTTATAGATGCATTTCCTCCATGGTATTGCTACACAACATTTATTTACCAAAATGAGCACTAAATAAAACAAAAGTGAGGCCATATTTACTCAACGTTTCGACTTTTTATTATGTCATCATTATTTTTACAAACACAAGCAGAGTAATAAGTAACACAAATGCTAGGGATATGCAAATATGAAAAAAATAACAATAAGAGATAATGATAAGCAGCAAGTGTGATCGGCCCAGGGTCACATGGTGTTGTCAAAATTAATAAACAATTGTAATTCTCTAGCTAGAAGCTAAGGCCACAGTTTTAGAGTGCTTACGCCGGCCATAGAGATATTAAATATGACTAATGCTTATCCTAACCCAGCGTCGCTTGTTTGATACCCACTATACGTCGCTGTGACCACTGATTCTTATCAGCGCAGTTGGAATGATCGTCAAAGGACTGAATTCATGTTGTTACTTCCAGTATGCGCCGGTGAATAGCAATCGCTTCATTAAATAACAAGTGGGAATTCACGGTATACCGTACTAAGTGTGTTGTTCAGTGGCGTAGAAAAATATTTTTCATTGGGGGGGAATGATTGGCGTGTTAGCCAGTGTCGTAACATGACCAGACTCACAACACCCTGCAATCCCTTCTCCACTTCAAAAACTGTCATAACTCCTTTGATCTATGCTGCCCGATGGCGTAACCACTGATGGACAAGGGGAAAATATCTATCTTTGAAAAATCTTCCCCACCCCTTTATAAATGCCCTTTCATCCCCTGAAAGTGCCTAAAAACCTTTGTTTGTGCACATTTCTTGTTAATATGGCCCAATTTACTCTAAAAAATGCACATTTTAGGGAGTTTTGATTAATTGCAACGAAATAAGAATTAAAAACACCGGGGAACAAGGGGAAAATATCCATCTTTGGAAAATCCCCTTGACAAATGCATCCTCTGAAAGTGCCTAAAATTCTCAAATTCTTTGCGCGCATTTCTTGTTACGGTAGGCCAATTTCCTCTATAAATTGCACATTTTAGGGAGTTTTCATCAATTCCGACGAAATTAGCATTAAAAATACAAAAATATTTTGCGCGCTTGGTGCGCATTTTTTAGGGCTTTTTTAGTTTTATCCTTTTAAGTTATTTAAAGACATAATAGTTCCAAACTCAAGAAAGACAAATTTAAGATAGATCATTTTAACCTAAAAGAAGGGCCTCAATGTGTATAGATGGTGAAAGGATATGTTTGTAATAAATAAAACCATGATGAAAATGCTTATATTTAGTTTCAAACACGCGTGTGTGGCCTATATTATCAATAAGATAAGCCCTATGTCGTATTGTTTTCTATATGGGGAGTGTGGTGGGGTGGGGTGGGTATGGTAAATTACTAACCGGGAAATGAGGATTGTATGTTATTGTTGTTGTTGTTATTTTTATTATTATTAGGTAGGGAACGGGCCCTCATGCTCTCCCCATCCCCCTTTCGCTGGATCCGCCACTGGTCCTGGTTTCATGGATTAGTGATGAAAAACGCGCTTTTCCTTACTCTTTGTGCTTTTCCCAGAAAGCGTTTTTAGTAGACCTACTTGTAGGAAAATGCCTTTTCAAATAACGGCCAGATTGGGAAACACACAAAGAAAATAAAATTTATCAGGTAGTGTACCTTAACTTAAGTACAGTATTTGTCTTTAAAAAAAAAATTGCGCTTAAAAAAGGAACGACGTTTCGACTCCAACTTGAAGTCATTCAAGTGAAATACGTACATAGTTTAAACGTAAATTAAACTCAGAGGTCAAAGTTTATAATATGCATCTGTCCTTGTCAATATACACCAAATAGCTCAGCTTTGACCGCATTATTATATATTCAGACTTGGTCTAGTTATCTGATATTAGGGAGCCTCGCAAAATAAAGCAACGCGTATACGAGTGGACCAGGCGCTGCGATTAAAAGGAGTTTAATCCCATAGTTGGCCACGAGTTGGGATTATTTTCATTTGTTACAAGTGGGCTACTCCTTAAGTGGAGTAGCCCACTTGTAAAATATTGTTTTCTCCGTGTTTTCTCTAGATTGCTGTTCAATGTATTGCTTTCACCCCTTTTCAAACAGCGAAGCACATGTTTTGTTGCGTCGTTGATTAATGGACTCTACCATTCCATATGGGTTATTAATTTTATAATAATTTTTCAAAATAATTAAATTTAAAATTTATAATCATTAAATCGTTTTTGAACGCTTGATTGTACCAAATTACTATGTTAATGTACAAAAGTAGTTGGAACGTCTTCCTTGCAGTGTACTGCATCGCCGGCTGGAAGTTTAGGTCCTGTGGTTTTGACATACTCTATGTTCTATCAAAGTAAAAGTTAGACGCTTGACTCTGGTCCTGT
>NW_022685803.1:0-607 GCF_011630105.1 Anneissia japonica
AATTAAACCTTTCTCATTAAACAATAATTTCTTACTCAGCTTCTCATCAAATGTTAATTAAAAAAACAAAAAAAAAATGATATATTTATTCATTGTTTAAATTTCGGAAATACAGCTTTATGCAAAGGATGCAATTGTCCATAGATACGATGATATTCACCCATTCGTCGTACGTAGCAAATTGAGGTTCCTAGATATAACATATATACATACTTATATATATATACATATATAAGTATATATATGTATTTATAAAAGTATGTATATATGCTGTCTCTTATACACATCTAGATGTGTATAAGAGATGTCTGCAAACCCGACGTGAATATTGACTATTGTGCTCTCTCTAGGCTAGGCCTAAACCTGAATGTGCTGAACTCGGCGAGAAAGCATGAGCTTGGCTGTATCATATTGATAATAATACTGTATTTTTTAACTGGCGTGAAGTTGGTTACTACGGAAGCCCGTTAGTGTCAACAGTGAATAAAAATTTCAAATCAGTTATCTGGCGGCCGCCACATAATTAAGTGGCGGCCGCCAGATAATTATCTGGCGGCCGCCACTTAATTATCTGGCGGCCGCCACTTAATTATCTGGCGGCCGCCAC
>NW_022685804.1:0-962 GCF_011630105.1 Anneissia japonica
TCTTAATACTCTGTACAAATAAACATATTGTAATTAGAAATTAGACAATGCACGTTAGATCTCAATATGTATGGAAGAGAAGTATACAATAAGTAATATAAATATATATAATGAAGAATGCAGCATAGTGTGATAAATATACTATAATAAATAGAAATAGTGGTGGGAGTGAACAATGCATTAATATAGGCTAGCTTTTACTATCTTTGATGAATGTGTATTCACTGGTAAATAATTATAATTTTTATCATGATCATCATCTTGGTTTTGAGATAGGTTTTCCTAAATCAGCATAGGTTATTTTCGTCAGCCATCGGATATGGGTTATGTGTAGACCTAAGCAAAGAGGATGGTATGCAGAAAGTTATGTGTCTCACCCCTGTATTTAACTAGGGCTACAGTCAGCACCAAATAAACTAATAAGTTTCTTTATACCTTTATTTTTTTTTTAAACTGTCATAGGAAGGCGGAAAAAAGAATAAATTTATGTTTTTGCCAAAAATATCCAGTATCCAGAGGCGAAAATAAAACACACACACACACACACACACACACACACACAGATTGCAGATTGTGACTTCCATTCCCGCTGGAATGGCGTCCTTAACAAAAATGCATGTCGATTAAATGAGGTCCTAATTGGCAACTGCCGCAAACTCCTCAAAGACATCGACAACCAAATTCACTTTAGGACTAGAAGTGTCTCGGCTAAAAAGAGACCTTCCTATATCTGAGTTTCAAAACAAACTCAAGATTATTGCCAAGGATTGCCTTAAGCTTTCCAAGGAACTTTCCCTGAGGAGACAACACAAATTTGGTCGAGACAATATCACCTCAACACAAGTGATCGAACCTTCGCACAATATTTGGCTTTCACGTAAACCTAGAAGGTTCATTCGGCGCTTTAGTGATAATCCGTGCAACACCACGGATTCAGTTGTTCAAATTAACTGTCAGCTTTC
>NW_022685804.1:981-1591 GCF_011630105.1 Anneissia japonica
ACTTGTATCCCGAGGACTCAAATTTTGCCCAAAACCGAGGCAGGCTGACCCACAACAACTATCTTTGGATCTGGAAGCTTTCTTCCGACGTTTAAGATGCCGTGAATTTTTCGCCGATTCCGACGGCAACACCACGGATAACACGGGCAATGCTACTAAATTCAAACCTAAAAGTACCTGGAATCCCCCTAAGAATCGTTGCCCAGCTTTAGAAACTTTCATTCAGGCCATTGAGGAGGACGTTAAAAACCACACTTCTAGTCCAGATTTCCGCGACAATATCACAAAAAATGAGAGGCAGGCCATCGCCAATTTGCGTCAGCGTGATGATATTATCATCAAACCAGCTGATAAAGGCTCTGCCACTGTCGTAATGGACATTAAATTCTATGAAGAGGAGTCCTTAAGACAACTAAACAATCCTCTTCACTATCGGAAGCTCACAGAGGACCCCACTCCGGAAATTTCTAAGGAAGTGGAAAAATCTGTATTAAAGATGGTTAAAAAAGGTTCCATCGATCCCAAAATTGGACCCCATCTCATCGAGGTCGATCCGGCACCAGGACGTTTCTATGTCCTACCCAAAATCCACAAAGCAGGCCATCCTGGC
>NW_022685805.1:0-2243 GCF_011630105.1 Anneissia japonica
GTGCGTATGAGTTGAAGATCCCAGATAATAACTTTGTAAATATTTGAATATTGCTTTCTTGAAATTCTTTTTCACTCAGAGCATAGAGACCTCGGTATTATGCGCTAAATAATTTCCACTACATACATAGGCCTACATATTTTGTGTGATTATCACTGAATGGATAAATAATTACAGCTTCCTGCATAGACTATACAAATAATGACTGCAGTTTAGACCGTCAAAACTTTATCAAGTATACCGTATCCACAACAGTAGAAAATGGCTGACAAAAAGGTGGCAGGTGTAGTTGTTGGTATATTTGTTTGTTGTTGTGTGGGTCTACTAGCTGGTTATTTCCTAGGTAGGGAAATACACTTTCGACCTCCGGATAATTGTAAATGGCAAAACTGGACTCAATGGAGTGAATGTTCTCAACAATGTGGTGTAAATGGAACACAACATAGAAATAGATCGTACTCGATACCAGTAGAGTATGGAGGAAATTACTGCTATGGAGAGCATTTTGAGAAACGTAGGTGCAACGTATTGTGTTATAATGGAGGTACTACCCTGTCGGAACGAAACGGCTGTAAATGTAAAAGTGGATTTACTGGGAAGTGCTGCGAATGTAAAGTAAAAGATTGCAAAATGAGCCAGTGGAGTGACTGGTCAACGTGTTCGCGTGAATGTGGCTATCTCGGAACAACATTCAGGACTCGCAATATTGACCAGACTCCAGAATGTGGTGGAAGTGTATGTACATCGTCACTGACAGAACAGCAGCCATGTAATCGAATTTGCTACAATAGTGGTAGAATAGAAGACGGCATCTGCAAGTGTCCATCCGGATATAGCGGCCAATGCTGTGAGTGTAAAATAAAACACTGTAAATTGACTCAGTGGAGTGATTGGTCACTATGCTCGCATGCTTGTGGACCTTTGGGGACAAGCTATAAAATTCGAGATATCCAACAGTTACCAGAATGCGGTGGAAGAACATGTCCATCTGTCTTTTCCGAGCAACAGCCATGTAATCGAAAGTGCTATAACGGAGGAAGGTTGGTCGGTTCAGGCAGAGGCTGCAGATGTCCAAATGGGTTTGGTGGTCAGTGTTGTGATGTTAATGTGCAGGACTGTGCTATGATCCCATGGAGCCGGTGGTCATCTTGCTCACATACGTGTGGTCCGCTAGGAAAACAGTTTAGAATACGTGATATTGATCGATCGTCTGTATGTGAGCAGACTATGTTCCCTTCCGAGTTGTCAGAAGAGCAGCCATGTAATCGAATTTTTCAGAACAGAGGAACACTTTCTGAAAGGCGTTGTAATTGTCCAATCGGATACAGTGGCATTTGTTGTGAATGCAAGATACAAGACTGTGTCATTACTTCTTGGGGCGACTGGTCAACGTGTTCGGAAAGGTGTGGTGATTTTGGAACGAGATTCAGAACGCGCGTGGTAGATAAGTTTCCAGAATGTGGAGGAATTGCATGTACGTCTGTCTTAGCACAACAGCAACCATGTAATAAAATTTGTTTCAACGGAGGCAGTTTAATTGCTCTAGTAAAAGATTGCAGATGCCCTGATGGATTCGGTGGTCAGTGCTGTGATATCAATGTACAAGACTGTGCCATGATTCCTTGGAGCCAGTGGTCACCATGCTCACATACTTGTGGTCCGCTAGGGAAACAGTTTAGAACACGTGACATCGACAGATCGTCTGTGTGTGGCCAGTCTATGGTACCTTCTTTATTGTCAAAGGAAAAGTCGTGTAATCAATTTTGTTTGAACAGACGGACAATTTCTGAAAGTCGTTGTGATTGTCCAGTTGGATACAGTGGTTAATGCTGTGAATGCAAGATACAAGACTGTGTCATGAGTGTTTGGAGCGAATGGTCAGCTTGTTCGAAAAAATGCGGACCTCTGGATAAACAGTTTAGAACACGCAATGTTATTAAGGAACCGGCCTGTGGTAGAGATGCCTGCCCCATTAAGCTTACTGATCAAAGAGTATGCAATCAGTTCTGCTACAACAGCGGAATTCGGAAACCATAGGAGGACACATGCAGCTGCCAAGAAGGGTTTAGTGGCGATTGCTTTGAATGTAAAAATGTCGACTGCAGTCTTAGTGAATGGAGTGATTGGTCGTCATGTCAAAATGCAACGCGCCAGATTAGATCACGTGGCCTTGTAAATTACGCAAAGTGTGCAGGTAAACGATGTGATGGGTCGTTAACCGATGAGCGTTCGTGCGCAGCCTT
>NW_022685806.1:0-1876 GCF_011630105.1 Anneissia japonica
ACAGCTGGCGGACTTCATGAAACGGCTAACGAAGACCGTCGAGGGCAAGCTCGGCTCCGAATATCAGAAGAGAATGGACGATTTCAAGGAGATGACGGAACGGTGGTCCGAACCTTCGTCCGAAGTCGACGTCGTAGCTTCATTCAAGGCCGCCAACGAACTGATCGGCGACGCCACCTCCGGCAAGACGAACGTCGCCGAGCTGTCCTCTCTGCTGAAGATGCGCTTTCCCAAGATGGATGGAGACGCTCGCTTCGCGAACGCCACCACGATGGCGGATCTGCTCGATCTGCACAAGGAGTTGCTGCACAAAACGAACCAGAATGCGATTAACGTGTGCAACGATTACTTCGAGAGCATGAAAGAGAGGATAAGAGAAAACAGAATGGATCGCAGAGGAAGCAGAAAGCGAACTCTTCCACGCAGCGGAAACGAACGGGATATCGGCGAACCTCCCGAGAAACGACCCGTGCCGACGGAAATGGAAAACAGGATGACCGACGTTGTCTCTAAACTTACCGAGATTCTCGCCAAGCAGCAACAACAACAGCACAACAACAACAACCAGCAGCAACAGCAACCCCCTTCGTCGTCGTCTTCCTAAGTTCCACCGACGGACGAACGACAGCCGCAGACGGTGGACGCCTGCTACCGACAACCGGAAAAGAAGGAAGAATGCTTCAACTACTGGAAGTCGCGCGGCGCTCGCTACCAGTAATTGACGCTGAACCAGGCTCTTTTCCCCCTTATCGAATGCTCCAGTTGTCGATACCAGTTCGGAACGACGATCTGCGACGGGTGTAGCTGCGGCGGGTCGGGTCCCGGTTCCTGATCTCTTATCGCGTTCGTCGACGTGACGACCGCGCTGGTTGTTGCAGCCGCCGCCGCCGCAGCAGCAGCATCCCTCTGGGAGTTGAGATCCGCCAGAGAAGTTCGCAGATCGGTAACGCTCTTCAGGTACCTTTCGGTGGCCCTGTACGCGATGCGATCGGAGTCGTTCTCCAAGAAGTCTTCCACGCGAAAATTTTCGGCAAAGAATCTGCAAAGTTCCATTTGCGTGACGACATGTTACATCCGAACGTCCGACGGAAATATGACGCTGAGGTTGTCGCTGAATCGTCTGCCGATCCCCACCGCCTCCGGCAACGACGGCGGTGGAGACAAGTCGGTCACGGAGGCCAGGTTCGAGGAACTTAGTCGCAAGCACGCCAAGGTGATAGACGAACTAAGGACGAGCAACGACGAGAACGCCAGACTTCACAAGATCGTCCAAGATCTGACGAGCAAACTTAACTCGTTGAGCGACGAGAGGGATTCGCTGCGCAACAGACTCGATCGCGTCGCTGACTTTCCGCCATATTTCGAGTACTTTTCCGAAAAACTTGAAACTTTCAATGGAATAGTGTTTGTTTCAGCCTATCTCACTTTGCCTAACCCTAACCCTAACCCTAACCCTAACCCTAACCCTAACTCTAACTCTAACCCTAACCCTAACCCTAAACCTAACTCTAACCCTAACCCTAACACTAACCCTAACCCTAACCCTAACCTAACAAAAAAAAATTACATTTTTGACTCAACTTTTTAACATTGTCACTTTTTCAACAAAAGTGCTTATCTCGCCGAGTTGAGCACTTAGTGCAAATTTTTGACTTTCCGCCATATTACGAGTACTTTTCCGAAAAACTTCACACTTTCAATGGAATAGTCTTTGATTCAGCCTATCTCACTTTGCCTAACTCTAACCCTAACTCTAACCCTAACCCTAACCCTAACTCTAACCCAAACACTAACCCTAACCCTAACCCTAACCTAACAAAAAAAAATTACATTTTTGACTCAACTTTTTAACATTGTCACTTTTTGCACAAAGTGC
>NW_022685806.1:2909-6497 GCF_011630105.1 Anneissia japonica
AAAAATTACATTTTTGACTCAACTTTTTAACATTGTCACTTTTTGCACAAAAGTGCTTATCTCGCCGAGTTGAGCACTTAGTGAAAATTTTTGACTTTCTGCCATATTTCGAGTACTTTTCCGAAAAAATTCAAACTTTCAATGGAATAGTGTTTGTTTCAGCCTATCTCACTTTGCCTAACCCTAACCATGGAGAAAATAAAATAGAAGGAGTAACAACGAATTTATCGCTACTGTTTAATCCGATTAAACAACAGGAATTTCCCTATGGAAATGCATAGGGACGCCCGTGTAGCTTATCGCGATGCCGATCTCTTTAAACACAGACCTCCCCACCGACAATTATCGTACCCTTATAGTTAGCTAAGCTCAGTTGAGAAAATAATTAACAACAAACAGAAATAAAGAAAAGAAATATACATGCGCAGTTTGTTTTGGCTTGTTTCTTCGACGAGTGTTATTGCTAGATAGATAGACCTTTTTTCGCTGCAAATTTTGATACGTAAATCTCCAAAATCGGACTGAAATAAGTATTGTTTTCATCAATCGTAAGTATTGGCTCATTTTATCATATCTATGAAAGTAGTTTTTTTAAATTATGATTTTCAGGACGTTCTCCATATTAGCGGTTTGTAAAACAAATTGGTATCAAAACTAAAAAGATGTAGCTTTCGTTTGGTACCAGCAACAACAGTGTCCGAATATGTCCGACTGACTTACGAAGTTTAAAAGTTAGGCCTAAAAATTGTTACCGCCGTAAATTTACTTCCGGTTTTGTGAGGAATTCAAAACAATCCCGGACTAGGCCTGACTTTTAATATATGCTATTAAATCTCAATTTAAAGAAGTAGGCTACCGATTCTGGTGTTTTCATTTTAGGCCTATGATAGGCCCTAGGCCTATAATAGTCTTAGAGTAATCGATGGCTGTTATTGTTAAGAGTAGTAGTTATAGGCCTAGGACTAGTTTGCTTCTCTATGCCTAGGCTTAGAGAAGCTAGCTAGGCCTAGATATAACTAAACTAGCCTAGGCACTATCCATATCATTATGCATACGCCAGAGCTCCTTTCAGTTTCATGAGCCAAGAAAGTTAAATAATTCAACTAGGCCTAGCCTAACTTAGGGCTAGCACAGTTAATAAAAAAAAGTTTTTTTTTTTTTTTTTATGTTGACTTTGTTTATAGTTAAAATATGGAGCTGTCAAAGATATATTTACTTTTAATGTAAACATATTTTATTTAATTTACTACTATTAATATTAATATTTAAATTTCACTCATAGAAGCAATGTTTAGCATTAACAGTATTATGGAGGAAATAATTTCCCTACATGGTACCATGGAGAAATTAATTGATGTAAAGTGAAAGGTCCTGATTAATGTTATATAAGGAAGTGTAATGCATACTTTTACTTTGTGTTGGGATTCAATATTCACTAATTTTGTTATCAGGAATGATAGCATAATGTCAGAATGTTGCATTATGCATTATACTTTTTAAATTTGTTTTACTGGTTCAGTTGTTGACAATCTGTTTTTATTATCTCAACAGTCAATTCATTTGTGGAACTGACAAAGAAGCTGTTGGAATTGCCTGATGTTGACTGTATATTGAGCGCAAAATTCAACCAAGATCCTCTTGAACAATATTTCAGCAAGCAACGAGGGGCTGGAGGACACAATACAAATCCCACCGCTTTGCAGTTCGCTCACAATATGCAGGCATTGTATGTGGCATCCCATTGTGCCAAAGCGTCTAAGAGAGGCAACTGTCGAAGTCTCACCGATAATGAGAAGACATTGGATGACCCACCACTTCAAAGAAGTAAGTTGCACCAAACTTGAAGTCGGCAGAAGACAAAATTTTCAAACCAAACGGTTCTTATCAGAACCAAAAAAAAAAGAGATTTGAATTAAGGTTTTGCCATTAGTAGTGTCCATTATTTTGTATTTTCATCAACACATTATATACATAACTACACTGCAAACAAATAATGTGTTCACATATTTATTCAAAAACATGTTACAAACAAATACATATATATATGTTTCAGTCAATTACTATATATGTTTCAGTTAATTGTAGCAAAGACTGGATTACTGCCAAACTAAAATTTATAATTAAATTACAGTACTACACTTTAAACAAATAATTTATTCACTTATATTCAAAAACATGTTACAAACTTTCCTGCTGGACGATCTATACCTAAAAGTAAAAACAATTTCCATTTAAATATTGTAATCACTATGTTTTATCCATGGTCTATCACAATAAAAACACAAAACAGTAAAAACAATTTCCATTTAAATATTGTAATCACTATGTCTTATCCATGGTCTATCACAATAAAAACACAAAACAGACGGACAAGCTGAAAAAACATGATGCAGCTATTGTCATGGAGGAATTTTATCTGTGTTATAAAAAAAGTTTATATACGTAAAGGTTTTAGATTTCTTATTTATTTGACTTCACAATTTTAACCGATACACCATGGAGGAAACTAAGCTATACTTCTTTAAAATAATATATCAAACGATTTCCATGAACATTTTATATTTATAGATAATGAACGCATTATGTGTACAATTTACAAAAACAATACTTTACTTATTTTTTTGGTCTGACATTTGTTAGTCATTTTCTTTTTCTTTGAATCTTTGTCATTGGCAGTCACATCCTTTGTTGCATCTTGCTGTATATCTGCTACGACAACACCTTAAATAATGTAAAAAGTAGTAGGATTTTGTAAACAATTAATACCATGGGTTATTCAGACTCTAAATTAGAGGATAGGGTTAATCAAAAAAATAATGTATTTATTTCTGTGTGTGAAATCGACATTTGCTGATATATTTATGGCATAACAACTAGCCCACAAAATCATGTGATCGTCGCCGTCGACAAAGCTAGGCCTAGAAACGGCTGTACGCCATCGCAAATTGTTTTTAGGCCTACGATGTTTTAAAATTATTTACCTAGGCCTAGCCCAGAGCTTGGCTAAGCCTAATAATGTATTTGGGCTAGCCTAGAACTAGGTTTGGTTTGGGAAATATTAAAAAGTAATTGATTAGTTGTGTATTGGTTGATATTTGTAAGAATTAATAATAGCTAGCCTACAAAGTATGTGAACATCACCATCGACAAAGCTAAGCCTGGGTTTGGCCTAAAAGCCTAGGCCTACACCGTCGCCGCGATCACTTTATGATCCAGCTTGACACCCCACACACGTCACACACTTCCCGTCAACGTAAGAAAAAAAAAAGTACCATTTGGTCCTCTGCTGCTTTATCCACTACACTCAATTCTTCTAGAATTTTGTAATCCAAATCGTCTTCTAATTCATATAAATCCATGTTCTAGCATTTAAAAACAGTTAGGGAAATTATATATTATTGTTATCTAGACTTCGTGGTCATTCGCGGGTCGCTGCTATTACAAGAAAGGAAAGAAGCCAAGGGTCAAATGCCTGACGACACTCAACACGGTCTGCTTCTATTGCGCATGCGATATTCTCGGCATTTCACGACTTGCAGCTAATAGGTGTTACGTAATATACTGATAATTATTTCATTAACGAGATAA
>NW_022685807.1:0-1584 GCF_011630105.1 Anneissia japonica
GTCTGGATCCGCGCCTCCTCCCTCTAGGCGCCCGCATTGCACTCTCATACCTTACAACAATACAACAATTATTTTTCTTAATACAATTTAAGGGGGGAGGGGGTGCGACCGCACCCTCTGCATCCCCGCTGCATCCGCCCCAGAGAATCTAACCCCGGCATCATAGGTAGGTGCAATATGTTCGGCATGTGTGTTCTTACTGTGTACAAATAAATATAATGCGAAACACAAACACAAGAAGCGTTATGAGCGATTGTTGTGAAAGAGTATAAATACACTATTTAACTATTTTTGCACCTTAATAATGTTATTTTGAGTAGCATGTCTGCAAAACACATTTTTTTTCATTAGGAATTAGCAGAAACTACTGTCACATCGTACTTTCCCGGTTGCCCTAATCCCTCCCCTCCCTTTGAATCTGTCTATCATTCCAGATTAAGCACATGTATCCAAAGGAAAATACACCATACACAATTTCTGAGTATTACATTACCCTGAATTGAATTGGACGCTGCTGCGTTAGACATGCGCATAATCTGAGAAAACTATCAGGAATATCATCACAAAAATCATCTGTTTCCCTGTATGTAAATCAGGTTGTATATCAGCAATATCTTTCAAATAAAATATTATTTTTACTTTTTTTTTATTTACAATGAAAATGCAGAGAGTGTAAAGATTTTACGTTCATTAATACAAATTTGCTTCCCTACTTAGTAATATGCTAATAAGCAAAATATAAACACAGAATTTTAATGGACCCCTCCGGAGTGTCAATCAAACTGTTGAATAATTGACCAATCAGAACATCAGAACAGGGGATTGAATATGCACATGTTTAACAAGCACACGTTGTGTTTATCCCACAAACACACAAGTGTGCGTATGTTTCATTAAACAGTTTCGTTTTGTAGGATCTTAGCAGCAATATTCACAGGGTGGGGATTAGAAGAAAAGAGGCAATTAGGTAGTTTTCGCCGCACGACGTTAACCTTAATTTTTTCATCTTGCGTTGCGGATTACGTTAAATATCAGGATTTTCCGTGCTCGACGTACGTTAGTTACGGGTTTACGCATGCGTATTTCGATTTGTTTACAAAAGGGGAGGAGCTATCGTGCTGCACGTTGGGTACTAACATAAAAGTTAAGGTTAACGTCGTGCGGCGAAAACTACCTAATAATTGCACAATTATTTTACACTACTTGTATTTCTATAAACCAACTGCTGTAATATCTGCCCTATGTTCAAATTCAAGAAAGCTTTGGTGGTTAATTATTGCATAATTATAATACTGTTTCTTTTTTTCATTTATATATCAAACATTTTTAATTATACATAGTATTTGAGGAAGCCTAATTGATTATATTTATATATTAAACAAATTAATATTGTCACACATCACTCAGCATATTAGCCCCTCAAAAAGATTATTATGTAATACATAATGTGTAATATGTTTAGTAGGCAGATACACAATTCCGAAAACGTAGTTACATATTCCATCTTACAGTACAAGGAAAACCACAATTTATGTATTGTAGTTAAAACAAGAGGGACCCTGTAAGCCACCACCCCCCCCCCCC
>NW_022685808.1:0-1813 GCF_011630105.1 Anneissia japonica
GTTATATCCAAGAAAATACATTTCCAAACTAAATTTTTCTCATATCAGTTTATGAAAGCGAAACAAAAATGAAAAAGAAAAGTATTGAAATTACTCATTTGAAGATGTGTCCCTAAGTAAGATAAGCCTAATAAATACTGTACTGGATAGGCTATACCTTGTAATAATTAAAAAATAATTGATCAGTTCAATACAATCATAAAAATCATAAAAGCAATAATCATAATATTTTCTGTAATCGATTGTATTATTAGGAGTAGGTACTTGGTGGGGTTGCCTTCTACTACGCTGATACGAATGCAACAGCTTGGACCCAGGGGGTTAAAGCGCTTCGTAACAGCAAGGAAAGGCGCACAAGCAACCAATGACAAATCAAGTAACAAGGTCTATATTAATATTTAACTTATATTAACCACAAAAAGGGGTAAAACTTCATATTATATGCCTTGTTTGCAAGAATATAATGAAATAAAGGCACCTAGCCTGTAGCTATAAGAAATATTATACGCAAAATGAACGTACACAGCGAGATTAAATAACTTGTATTGACATTCTCAATTTGAAACGAAAGTATTACGTTTGTGTTTAAATTTACAAATAAGGTTAAATAGGTCTATATTTTCTTGATGTAGAACGCATCACGTATCGTGTATTAACACAGTGTGTTGGTATTGAGAACGTTTTGAAATGACA
Source organism: Anneissia japonica (assembly GCF_011630105.1). Taxonomy (NCBI): domain Eukaryota; kingdom Metazoa; phylum Echinodermata; class Crinoidea; order Comatulida; family Comatulidae; genus Anneissia; species Anneissia japonica. The sequence continues at coordinate 694 of NW_022685808.1, forward strand.
TGCATTTCTGTTATTGAGGCACAACAAATCAAGGCCATGCTATACCAAGTGCGCGTCTTTTAACAATCTGAAAGATTAAACTTTAATTTCAGGATTATGTGTCTTTCCCTCGCTTAACATATTATAAGGTTAACGTTACGGTAGACTCGTTTAAAACTGCGACATACGTGCGTGTAACCGCTCATACAATAAACCCATTTACGAAAACGCGTGCACAATTACGGTACATTAGGGTGATTTCGCAACCTTACGAAAACGATAATGAATACGAATACGTCATCTTCATTATCGTCATTCTCGCCTTAAGCATAATTAACAATACATATACGAGCTGTATGTGATTGTTGATTCATTTTAAAAGTCACGGATCGCCTACAGATATGCTACTGTATGAGATGGATTGACTAAAAAATTGATGACTTAACGTTTATCATTTTCTTAAGCTTGCGAAGCCTCCTTAATATTTACTCTCACACCGGTAACCCATGCACTCACTGCGGCGGACGACGACGGTCGTACGACCTTTGGCATTGATTAATTAATTGTTTGATTAAAAAATCGCCAATAAACGATACACACTGCAACTGGAACTAAACAGTTGACCCAATGAATAAAAGAGATAGTGATAGTTTGCGATGAAACAATGAATGCTGGTAACAAACTATTAATTGTTTTGATTGATACGTCTATAAACGCAGGAAATTAGATATTAATATTAAGTTGCAGACATTTATAAAATCTGAGCAATCTATAGACAGATTTCTATGTTGAAACGTGTTAAAGTGTACGCTCAACACAAAGATAAAAATCGAAAAACTGTTTTGAAAGCGGGACCTGGGTGATCTTGGCAAGGTATAAGAAATAGTATTATCTTAAGAAGCAGCGATTTGTAATTCAAATGACAATTACTCATGCCGTGTCCATGTAGAATGTGGGGGAGGTATATGAATACAGTATGTAAGAAGGATGTGTACGCGGGATAGAGGTGCATGTGCATTTTTTTCCTACTTGAGCAATATTATTATTATTATTATTATTATTTATGTATGTATGTATTTATATATGTATATATATATATATTATACATATATATATATATACAGAAATATACCATTATTCT
>NW_022685809.1:0-631 GCF_011630105.1 Anneissia japonica
TAATTTGCGATTTGATCAAGTCAAGGGGATAGCCAGCTTTGAGAAGGAAACCTAATAAATTAGACTCATGGAATTCATAGTCAATGGGGTTAGAACATAGACGTTTTAGACGGAGACATTGGCTGCATATTTTTTTAAATTAAGTGGGTGATTACTATTGAAATTAAGAAAAGCGTGACTATCTGTGGGTTTAGTGTAGAGTGAGGTGGTGAGCTGATTGTTATTGCGATACGGAAACGTCTAGAAATGGCAGGGTTGTACGAGACTGTTCTAAAGTAAATTTTATATGTGAATGAAATGAGTTGACGTGGGCTTCGAACATTTTAAGATTGTCAGCGCCATGAGGCCATATCATGAAAATGTCATCTATGTATCGGTAATAGCATAGAGGTTTGAGATTAAGTGATGATAATAGATTGTTTTCAAGTTCAGCCATAAATATGTTAGCGTAGTTATGTGCCATCTTAGTCCCCATAGCTGTGCCTTTTATTTGTAGGTAGTGAGAATCATTAAAGGTAAAATTATTGTGTGTTAAAATGAAGTTAGTAATGGCTACAATGTCATTGACTTTGTCCAATGGGAGTGATCGTGAGATGAGAAAGGATCTGAGAGCGTGTAATCCTTCGGAATG
>NW_022685810.1:0-598 GCF_011630105.1 Anneissia japonica
CAAATTTAAGTCATTTGTTACCAGAGCATCTCCTTAAATTTTTAATACAGGAAGATATATGTTGTTTGTTTACTTTTAGTGAGCGAAAAAGAAAAGTATCAACTGGATTAAAATATATTGTTATATTATTACAGCATCAGTTTTTCAAAACAATTGTGTAATTACTTGGGTGTGGCACTTATCCCCCAATTGTTTTCTATTTGTCATTGTATGTATGATATTTATAGGTACATTTTACATTTAATTGTCTTACAACCATCTATTATGCAACATTGGTTGGCAATCAGCCTGCACTTGAATAAATTTTGAATACTTAATATTGGAATGTAGGAAGAAAGCCACCCCTGTTGAAAATATAATACTAGTATATAATAAGTAAATAGATATTTGTCATTGGTAATAATTTTTTGTTCCACATTTTTATATCATCATCCAGGGATCAGATTATAAACTTTTTTGGGGTAAATAATATTGTTTTCTTTTAATAATATGGGTTTATTCAGTAGTATTAGGCCAACAATTTTAATAAAAAAAGTTGTATTCATGAATGATTTTTATATCATTTTATATTTATCTGATATGGTCTTTCAGAAATAAC
>NW_022685811.1:0-1667 GCF_011630105.1 Anneissia japonica
CACAGCATATGTTGTACACCACTAAGGTCATTACTACGTAAAATTGTTAGCTGGGTGATAAGCGTCCAAGAAGCGTACAATGGGTAGAAGAATAAATTGTTATTTTAAATAACTTGCTCTATTGGTAATTTGACGACAGATACTGAGATTCAACTTGTATTTATCTAGGCTTAAGATGTACATGGTTATATTATATCATTCATACTTCACAAATATTTAGGATTTGGACTGCTTGTTATTACATTTTAAACGTCTATTTACTTTCGGTTTGTATATGTATTTACCACATTGTTTTTTTAAATTCTGTATGTGATTGTGCTTTTATCGTATTTCCGAAATGACCAATATCATGGGTGACGCCAGGATTTTCCCGACGGTGGTAGGGGTAGGGGGGTGAGGTCCCCGACGAGGGGGCCGATGCCCCAAGAGGGGTCTGATTTCCCCGTCAAAAGCAAAGTGGGCCTGTTTGAGCTTCGATTAAAAGGTTCCGAAAGTGGTCCTGGGGGCGATGCCCCCGACAATTTTGACAATTTAAGGGTTTAAAAGGCTTATTTATTCGATTTCATAGTCTACTAATATGTAGAAAATACATAGGCCTAATTGTTTTTCTCCCCGACCAATTGTGTTTTTCTCCCGACGGGGAGCCAGAGTCTCAGACAATTCATAATAATAATAAAAATGATAATAAAATAGTACTTATAATTTGTACTATGATTCAACGTTGTTATAATATATTTTAGTACTAATTGCAAGGTAATTATAAACTTCTGAAAATGGTCCTGCGGGCGAAGCCCCCGAAAATTTTGACAATTTAGGGTTCAAAGGCTTATTTAATCGATTTTATAGTCTACTAATATGTACAAAATACATATAGGCCTAATTTTTTTTTCTCCCCGACTAATTGTGTTTTTCCCCGACGGGGAGCCAGCTCCCCCCCCCCCCCCCCGGGCCCCCCCCCCCCCAAAACCAACCAAAAAATAAAAATTTTTTTTTTCGTGCCATAAACGGTATGGTATGTCGCACCACTGTTTCTAATTGCTATGTTGCTGATTAGTTCCTTGTGTAATCAAAATTGAAACTTTACCAAAACAACGCAGTGTATTGGGCAATATTACAACCAATTAACTAAAACATCAATATATATGTAAATCGGAATAGTATATCATTAGGCTTACTGGAACGTTCGGTTTTAATTTGTAAACTCCTTGAGTAACTAAAGTAAACCTTAAACAATATGCGGCGATTCAATACATTCTTGCTACTTCTCACCTGGAAATATTTAGGCCTAGACACTGTGGTAACACAATGCCCTTCGTAAGTAGTGTTTATTCAGACAATTCATAATAATAATAAAAATGATAATAAAATAGTACTTATAATTTATACTATGATTCAACGTTGTTATAATATATTTGAGTACTAATTGCAAGGTAATTATAAACATTGTAAACTTATCAGTTGTTTATTAACTTATGCTTACACGAATAAATATATATATATATATATATATATATGTGTGTATGTTTGTGTATTATATGTGTGTGTTTGTGTATTATTTGTGTGTGTTTGTATATATATATATAAAAATGATAATAAAATAGTACTTATAATTTATACTATGATTCAACGTTGTTATAATATATTTGAGTTCTAATTGCAAGGTAATT
>NW_022685812.1:0-676 GCF_011630105.1 Anneissia japonica
GTCCCCAACTTTTCAAAGTAGGGTGGGACATCGTATCAACTGTCCCTCCCCCACTTTTCACCAACTTCTTCTATAATTAAAACTCCACTTTTTAAATTGAATGGAAAGACCAATGAACTTTGTCTGTTCACTTGTGCTCTTTTCCAAAATGCAGTACAATGTGTATTTCCAGACCAAAACCGAGGAAAAATGTAATTGTCTGTACATTTCAGTAGTAACTACTACATCGATTTTATAATAGGTGCAACAATCAGAGGCTAAATTTATTGTGAAAATAATGTACTGTATTTTGTTTGTTAAAATTGGAAGCGTGTAAACTTATCAGGTCAATATTTTTACACTCAAAAGTCAAAAGTGCACAATTTTTACTATGAACGATTTATTCCTTAAATTGCATATTATTATTATAACCAATACAGTAGCCTAGCAAACTTCCAAACATTGGGCCTAGCTAGGCCTGGCCCAACCAATGATTGGATGGATTTTCACTTTGCAGAGCAGAGAGAGGTCTTAATATAAGGAGTGTGTGAGATAGAAAATGTAAACGTAAGTAAAACTATACTTCATAATTTACTGTACAGCTTACCTTATTTATTGTAGAGGGCATATCTGCTGAGTGGTTTATGTTATATATTCCATGAAAAACGTACATCTGCTGTAAAATTAGCCTAGCCCA